>NW_020439032.1:69484-74589 GCF_000699045.2 Agrilus planipennis
ATTCTCGATGAAACATTTTCCTTTATTAATGTAACTAATTATTATTTAATACTTCAGTTATACAAAATTTCTAAAATCAAAATCGATTCTTATTCAAAAATGTGAGAATTATCAAATTCATTCAAATGTCGTCAATGTCGCCTATGAAAAAAATAATTGTTCAAATGTAATCGTTTTTGTTAGTACCTAAATAATTACAAGTAAGCATTAATTCGTGTTTCGTTATGTTTCGTGTACAAATAATCCGTGTTTGCTAATTTCACGTTAGATGGAGGTGAATGTTTAATAAATTGTTTACGTCTGAATGTCCATAAGGATCAAAGTTGCTTGTCTCGCATTCGGATTATTCTGGTACCGTCAGCAAAAGTGAAAGGCAGTTGCCGGTTGTTGTTTGCTAGGACAATGGTATCCAGTGTTCGTGAGTGATCTATTTCGTGAGGAAAATGTACTTTAAACAACTACTTCAGGTAATTGTCATGTCATCAAATGCACCATTTAGAAAAGTTATTCAAGGTTTTCCATATGTATGTATATTAATATGTATTTGAAGAGATATCGCGATAAAAACGTGTGCATCAAGCTTCGCGTAGGTACGCTATCGAAACGGATCAAAGCAGCATGCTTTGAAACGTATTAGTTGGTTAGAGGTTATGTTACATATAATGTCATATTACGATTAATTTGGTAACTATGAAAACAGTAATTTGAAGTGTACATAAAGGAATTACTTGTACTGTTGTAAAGGTATATAATTTTTAATGATTAATTACAAGAGCGCATTTATTAGCATTTATATTTTGATAGAGAGAGATATTTATGTCAACTCCTTACCCAAACATTTTCTACATTCATAAAACATTATTAATTAAATGATTGAATTATATAAATATTATAATCCTAGATCTCCTACGTTTTTCTACGTATTTACGGCTGATGGTGATATTTTGAAAAATCATCTTAAATAATGCACTGGATTAGAGAAACTATATATTTTTCGTAACTTTTGTAGTAGAACTTGCCCCTGATTCCGTACCTCAAAATTTTACTACGACTACTTTTTTGTAGTCTGTCTGTCTGTCCCTACATAGTATAATTGATCATCAACACTAAGTAAGGCATTAAGGTACGAATTCAGGTGAAAATGTGAAAAACACGAATTTCAAGTGAATCTGTCTATCTGTCTGTGTCAAAGACGTTACTGATTATTAAAGCCTGTGGTACACTTGTAGCTGATCCAGAATTTTCAAATTTGGATTGAAGGAGGACATTATGGTACGAGTTTAGGCAAAAATATGAAAATCATGAATTTCTAATAGGAAAAAAAAAAAAACTTGGGTGTTTCATTCCCACTAGCCAGCAATGCTGGTGGGCGGGCAGTCCCTCCGGACTACGCCGGAAGGTAGGGCGGAAGGCCCTCTTCAGCCTGCTTTCAGGAATCGTGGGAATGGGTGGGTGGTAGTTCGGGTGAGAAAGTTGAGACGGACGAAATGAAGACAGAAGAGAATGAAAGATTATCTGTGGAATATTACTGCTCAGCATTTGCCTAGGTGATCCAAGGAAACCACAGAAAAACTTGGACCAAGGCAGACGGACCCGGAATCGAACCGGCGTCCTCCCGACTGCTAAGCAATGGTCTAGACCTCTAGGCCATGCCGCTCGGTTTCTAATAGGCCTGTCTGTCTGTCATTATCAGTAAAAAATTTTACTAATAATAAAAGAGTTTTAGCTGAGATAGGACATTCAAAATTGGATTGAATTGAATTTAAGTAAAAATATAAAAATTCAAATTAGTCGGGCTGTTAAAAGTATCACTGTTCATCAGTGTTTATAGAGTACTTCTACTTGAGTTAGGACCTCAAGGACTGTAGGAACTTCTGGTTAAGATAGTACTGTAAAATTTGTATTTCAACAAGATTTCATATTATTAGTTCAAAAAAAAAATTCGATCAACCACGAATTTCAAATTAGTTTCTGTCTGGTGAAAGAAGTATTAATGATCATCGAAACATATAGGGCACTAATGTAAAATATGATTAAATGAATATTTTAAGACATGAAAAAGGAAAATCTTTGCTAATTTTAAAAAAAAAAGTTTGCTAGGCAATTACTTACTTGTTTTAAATAATATTGTAATTTGGAATTATAAAAGATCGTATCCTCGAAGTCCATTATTCAATAGAATATTGACGGGATGACGCAAAATTCCGATTCCCAGCAAGAACTTGGGTCGCTAGTGAAGTGTATAATTAATCCGAAAATGCAGGTAATTTATGTCTGGAATGTTTATTGCAGCTGAGCTGGGAAGCTAATTTACAGTATGTCAACTTACGACGGACCCGCTACTACCACGACCACCGTCTTTCCACCTCCCTCCCCTCTCGCCTTCCCTATTCCATCGACGATCCTTTCACCCCCCAGACGTCCTCTCACTCTCTTCCGTAAGAGCAACCCCCGCCTGCTACAGTAATGGTAGCAGCTTATATTGAAAACATAAGCACAACCACGGCAATCAGGATACGAAAACGGAAATTTCACTAAATATCCTAATAATTAAATAGCAATCACATTCGAATCCTGTTATCCTGCAGGATCTGCATGCTACGTGATACTGGCTCGTTTTCCGGCTTCTCTAAACAGCCATTTAATTTAACTCTGTTGAAGGATTAATTCGAAATCTTCTTGAGAATAACGATTAAAATATGTCAATTTTATTTATCTAAAAGGACATCATCCTGGACATTCATATCGTCCAACGTATTTATAAAATGCAATTTGTTTAACACTGGTTTTAAAGATTTTTGGCGAAATAATCAGTGAAACAGATGGAGTAGGATTGATCAATACCCTATACATATTAGGTATTGGAGTTTGACCATTTAGGAATATCCTTTTTTACATGAAATTTGAATTTATGCAATAAAAAATTTGAATTGAAAGACGGTCTTATGATACGAACTCCGGTAAAAATTTGAAAAACACAACTTTTAAATTAGCTTGTCCGCCTGTCTCTATCAAAAATGTTGCTGATTATTTATCAGTGCCTGTAGGGCACTTATGGTTAAACTAGGACTTTAACATTTGAACTGAAGGAAGGCCTATCACGCATTGTAAATTAGTCCGTCTGGCTGTTTGTCAAAAGTATCACTGAACTTGAAAATGTATTACAGTGTGACTACCTAAGTAGACAGCATATAGGAAACTTTTTTATTTTTAATTATACCAAAAAAATTACTTTTCATAAAAAGTCCTGCATAGTCTAAAACACAATGACATCATCAAACTTAATAATTTATTAGTGGTACACAAGTTTTGGCATAAAAAAAATGAAATTTATGTAAGAATTACATTCTGAATTCTGATCGAAGTTGCTGTGTAAATGACATGTTTGTCACTTTTTCACTGAATGTCAAATATTAGTTTTAAAAGCGATAATGTCGGCGACTTTGGTTTGGAAGAAAAAATTGAAATAATTTAAAATGTTGGAAATATGCACATTATTGTTTTTTTTTTTTAAAGTAATTTTTGACATTTAGTGAGACATGCCATTTACACGACAACTTTGATCAGAATTGTATTATTGTTAATGTACATGCATAAATATTCACTCATGTGGGGCAAACGTATGAAGAAATATATAAAGTCGTAATTCTAGCAATCGATAGATACGGTTGAGTATTTGTTTTTTTCTCAACAACTTTACAAAGATTTCTATTATTTTCAAAAATTAAGGTACTTTACTGTTACACAAATTTCATATTTTCTTCCAAAACATGTGCGACTTGACTGATAAATTATTAAGTTTGATGATGTCATTATGTGTTTCAGACCATGCAGGACTTTTTATGAGCAGTGACTTTTTTCGTTTTATTAATAATAAAAAAGTTTCCCATAAATTACCAACTTAAGGAAACACACTGTATAACACTTCTAGTTGAGATACACAATTTTACGATTTCACCACACATGATTTATTGATGATTCTTATGACGTTTTTAGGAAACGGTACGAAATAATTTTCAGTTTTGTTTTTAAAACACGAAACCGTCGTCACCCCACGTGAAGTCAGACGTTTTAGTATCAAGCATGAGCCTGATGCGACTTATTATTCGCATTTGTTAAGTGAGTTTTCACGTGAATTCAGTCAATTAGAGCGTATCGTTCGTTAAATATCCCCGAAAACCATTAGCCACTAGCTGTCGCACTAAATCAAAACTGTAAGTTCCGCTCGCGACGCCATCACCGACGCCGACACCGGCGACGCCGCTGCTGCACTCACTAGCAAAGTTTAAAATGAAAATTAAGCTTTTAATTATTGAGTAACATCATAAGCCGTTACTGCTGCAGTTAATTGCTGGACTGATGGTAGTACTTTCGTTGTTACGAGAGGTACCTAACCGTTTTCGAACTTTTTCTATTTTCTATTTGTTTTTCTTCGGACATGGTTTGAAATAATAAAATTATTATTATTAGGTACTAACTCAGATTTTATTTTTGGTTAAATCTTTCAATGTCAAGGTAGAAATCCTAGGTGAATTGATCAACAGACGAAAAATAAAGCAACTCAAAAATAACATCGGTTATAACATCAATAATACACTGAAGAAGAAGTCAAAAGTCCATTTATTGAGTCAAAGAGTATTGAAGATCGCTGCTAAAAACCTTTAGGATTTCGTAGTCTCCAGAAAAGTTGAATGTATGATCTGGGGTATCAGGCGTTTTGATCCCCCGACAAAATGTCCCCGGACAAAATATCCCTGACAAAATATCCCTGGAAAAAATATCCCCGTGACAAAATATCCCTAGACAAAATATCCCCGTGACAAAATATCTCCAGACTAAATATCACCGAACAAAAGCCCCGATAATAAATTATCGAACCGATACTCCAATAAATAATATAAAATTCATATACTTCATTTCATATATTTATTTGTATTTATTTAATAATAATAACGTTTGATTGTCAGTAATATATAAGTCATTAAATCGATAATCAAATAAATATAATAGCATATATATTGGTTCCATGATTTTTCCATGGTTCCAATAGTTATTATAAACTAGTTAAATTTACTTTATATTCTTTGATACAATAACAATTATTT
>NW_020439032.1:76136-82758 GCF_000699045.2 Agrilus planipennis
ATTGACTTGGGTTGGATGGGGAACGTTTTTTGGGTCGCGTTAGGCTACTGTAAGGAATGGAACGTACGATAAGGTGGCATGGCGCAAGTTTGACCGGGTTAGGTTAGGTTAGGTTAGGTTAGCATAGGTTGCGCTGAAAAAATTCTTATAGCGACATTTTGTCACGGGGATATTTTGTCCGGGGATATTTTGTCGGGGATGTTTTGTCCGGTGATATTATGTCAGGGGATGAAAAATCATGAAGACATGATCTGGGATTTTCGGAAATATTATTGTTGGTCCTTTTTCCTTAGCTCATAATTTAATGAGTACTCAATTTGTTGAAGATTTAATACTCTACTCTCGCTTTGTGAAGATATTAATAACCAAAAGTGGACGCAATTCAGGATCATAGATTTAATATATAAAGAAGAAGAGTATAGGATGACACACTAACTAGAGTATTTTTAAATATTTACCTATTAACATTTGTTTGAAAAAACTGCGTCATTGGTTTACTGTAGCTTGTATTTTTGTGTATGTGACATTGTTGACGTTTTTTTTATATATTTGAATGAATCTATAATATTGTGTCATAAAAGAAGACCTCTTAACATTTAGGCAAGTTTTCAATATAACATACTTTTAGTTATTTATTTTGAATGTGTATTTTTCTGTAAATATTTTCTTAACAACTTTTAAACGTTCTTAATTTTTATTTGATCGTTTTTCTTTTCTTTTTTTCCAGGTAAGAGTATATAGCAGTGTTTCCGATTGCCCTTGATGTATAAACAAAATTCGGCTCTTCAATAATTCAAGGTAAAAATTCTACTTATCTAATCGTCATAAATACGCAATGAATATCCGTCGTAAGGGGGCGTAATAAGTTTCTTTTGTTTTACTTAGCCTCCTAGATTATATCTTCCGTTTTATAATGACTGTGTATGTATATATAGTTGAGCTTTCTCGAAAGAATTGTTCTCATTACTAATTAATCGATTCTCAATCGGGTAATTGAACTGATCACGTAAATTATAATGATACGGTTTCCGGCAGTAAGATCACCAATTCAGAGCTTTCTACATTATTAAATAATCTAAGTCACGATAAAATTATTAAATTATAATTGTTATACTGCTACACCTGTTTGTTATCTAAATATTTGTTATAACTGGCATTTTTTAATTCGTAAAATTCGTTACGTCTACGCAGTTAGGTACGCATATTAATTTTATGTTAACATTTGTCAAGTTACTTTTAAAGATATACTTCATTTACTTATTCTAGCGATGTGCCCCTTCCAATGTCTTGAATGCGCGCTGGCAAAATCGTACGTAGGGAGAAAAAATCGCATTATACTCTCGACTCTTGTTCATTAAACATATATTTTCATACAGTACCTGCCAAAAGTTTTGTTCAATCATGTAGTAGCGCGAGTCGAAAACATGCGTTAAAGTCTTTAAATTGTCTTCAAATATAAATAAACATTTCGTTGATATTGTCAGTAGTAAATGGTACCAATAACAGCACATTTGAGCAATGCAATTGTAGTGGATAAAATGGTCAATTTTTCCGTGCAGTACTGTACGGATTATACACTCCTCACCGGTTAAGAGTTTGACCGAGAGTTGTCTCCTTCCTTTTCTGACCCAGTGCTGTTCTTTTCTACTTTGCGCCGATCAAACTGAAGGTCACATTCGATACAGAAAGTAAAGAAAGTAAACGAAGTATACTAGAATTAGAAAATAGCATTCTATTTTATAAATTTTTACTATATTTCCTGCCTGATGTAATATTTATGGATATCGGTTCTTTTCGTGCTCTTCGAACTGTGAGAATCTGAACACGTGCTTTGGTTTCATATGTGCCCAATTATAGGCTACTTTCTTTGGGGTCCGTTAATAATTCCTAACACTTTACATGTGTGAACATGTACAGTAAATATTAGATGAAAATGAGGTAAAGTTGAAGAACTCAAATAACTAAAATAATTCGGAATGATATCGTAAAATTTTATTGTTGTAATACATTGAAACCCGCCTTGTAAACGGTATACATCGTTATATGCAGATGTTCAATATAGACGATCATTCAGCTAACAGCTGTAAATAATAATTAATCATATCGGAATTGATTTTAATGAAAATATCTTATTAAATATGAGGTGACATGTATTACCTTGTTTTCTTTTGATGTTATACATTTCTTTTGGAACTTAGAGCGTAAAATATCAACAGACTCTGTAAGTTGTGCACGCAGCAGGAAGGGAAGTCCCGAGTGCAGCAGAGAGCAGAAGTCTTAAGCGCAACAGAGAATGAAAGTTGTGGGCAAAACAAGAAACAACTAACAAAATCTGACCGTGTGAAGTTAGCAGCGTATTTATTAGTTCGAGCGCAGGGTAGAACTGGTGTCTCTGATTTTGTAGTCACCAGCTCTAAACGATGATATAATTTGAACAGCTATAATCGAAGTACAACTTCAACTGCGTGAAGTACATCTACTCCTTTTATTTTTTAACAAAGATACGCCAATTATTTTCGAAAGATTTTGAAACTTACGATTTGTTCTTCCCTTAACTTTACCACTTTTATTCTGATATCATCTTTTGTGTATGCTTTAATAAGTGGGTTCGTGCGATAATCCTGTCTCTGTAGTACTTACGTAGAAGTTCGAATCGTATTATTTAATGTAATCGGTAGTCTAGGAGGCTTCGACGCTTCGCGACACGGTTCGGCGTCTCGCTGAAACGTAGCGACACGACGCGTCTCGCCGTTGCCGCCGATGGTGTTCCTTCACGCTAAGATACAAGGATAGTATTATTAGATGATGCTCTTCACTTAAATTACAGCCATTACGGCACCGCTAATTTGGCATAATTACCGTTTAATATCTCATATGTGGTGTACTTCATCCAATCGCACGGAAGGAAACCCATAACAATCGCGAAGGTGACGCAGACGCCAGCGTCGCGACGGTATTAGAAAGTGTAGGAGAACAGAGAGTACTATGGAAGTTAATAAGAAGTAGGTGAAATAGGTTGGTAGAATACCTTGTCAGGCACGAAGAGGTAGTTAGCGAATTGTTACTGGGGACGAAACTTGGGTTCATTATTATGAAGCTGAGTTCAAACAGGACTCTATGCAGTGGCAGAAAAAAGGTTTAAGTTTAAGGTGTCACAATCGGCTGGGAAAATCATGGTGAGAGTCTTTTGGGACTTAGAAGGGATCCTGTTGATCGATTATAAAGATAAAGATGTCTTCATAACCGGAGAATACTATGCTTCAGTCCTAGAGCAGTTAGAGGAAGCAGTCAAAGAAAAAGAAGATGCAGAAGATGAGCTTCGAAATTTTGGTTCACACACCCTTGAGTCCTGACCTAGCTCCCAGCGATTATTACCTATTCCCAAAGAAGAAATTTTGAAGCGACGAAGAAGTGAAGGATTCAGTTTCGTCGTATTTTTCGAATAAAGACAGAACATTTTTTTTTTCGTAGGTATACGTAAGTTAATTGAAAGATTGGAAAATGTATAAGGGTAGCAGGTGGTGAATAGATTGAAAAGGAAAAATAAATTCGTACTTTTATTTCCACTTTCGCGAACTTAAAAACGCCCCCTCGCAGTTTACTATATTCATTCTTCGTGTAGAAAAATTACGAAAGAAAATGTTTTTGAATTTTGTAGTCACTTTGTGTATTTTTGTTGGAAAAAATTTGGTACCTACATATTATATGTTAGCTTCGACTGAACAGGAAGGTGGATAGTTGCGCAAGATGGTAATGACTAATGAATTATGGACTGCTAAGTGTTTGATCAGTGGATCCCAATAAGGGCTCATTAAAAGGCATAATAAAGACCGCATCTCCGCCGGCGCCGCCACACGCAACCGAAATTACCCGCGTATACTCCGAAATTAATTACTGAATATTAATAGAGGAAAATGACTGGGTTGGAAAACGAACGACGAATTTTCTCTCTGCCTTCCAAGCTTTATCGTTGAAACGTATCGATTTGCAATTAGTGAATATACGCACGGCCTGCTTGCCCTACCTACCTACCTCTCTCCAACTACCACGACCAACTTCTCAAAAAGGGCGTCACTTTGACATTTATTGAGATTTTAACTAAAAAACAATGTTAAATGGGACAAGATGTTAAATATACTAAAAAATGTAAAGGTGAGTTACAGAGATAGAAGAGTGATACTTAGTTTGTATATAGAGCAACAGGCAGTTATAGAGCTGGGACTGCAACTTGAAGAAGTAAATATTAGGAACAGAGTCAGACAGGGATGCACACTGTCACCGCTACTTTTTAATCTATACATCGAAGACGCGATCAACATCATTAAAGACAGGACAACTGTAGGGATAGATATAGAGGGCTTTAAATAAAATAGAAGCGATATTGACAAAACAGTACTGTATGAAAATAAATAAAAGTAAAACAAAAATACTGATATGTAAGGGAAGAAAAAGTAGGGAAAGAGCGAATATAAAGATAGGAGACGAAAAATTAGAAGAAGTTGCTGATTTTTGGTATCTAGGAAGTCAGATAAGTCAAGGAGTAGTAGGGATATAAAGCAGAGGATAACGCAGGGTCGCGTCGGCTTTAATAAAAAGAAGTCACACACAAATAATACATCATTTGTTTCAAAACAGTTAGACATGTAATTTTGAAGCAAATTATTGTAAGAAACTGTCGACTCTTGAAGCTAAATATTTTGAACAACTTTTCATAATATGTGGCCGTAGTTATATATTTTTTTCTAGGGTTTTTTTTTATAATTTTGACACAAATCCATAGATTATATATTTGGAGCAACTGTACCAATATTACTGAGGCATTGCTCGTATGTATGCTATTTGTTTTATTTCATTTAGATTAAATAAGGAGATGATGCAGTCTCCACCTTCATGGTACTGTAATGAAATTAAAAAGAAAATTTGAAAAATGTAAACTGCAACATCGACGCACTTTTTATAACCGAATATCCGCTTTATATTCGTTTTATATAGCCTGTCGATACTATCTACTATCCATCGATATTCACGTTAACGTAGAGAGAAAGAAAAGTCGTTATTTCGACGGTTGTGACCTCTTGGAGCGTTATGACCAATCGACTGTGGGGTTGTAAAAGCAAACAAAAACTTTCGGAATAAAGTATGCAATATGAACGGGCGTCATCGGTGCCGTCCATATACCCTGTAGTGTGTAGAGGAAATCGGCAGTTGGAAAAGTTTTCAAACTCCACCCAATTTAAACAGGAACTCTGAATCCATACTATGTATTATTTGGGCCAACAACACATACATTTTTATGTACCTATTTGTTACATCTACCGACTTGTGTCATATAATATCGATCAAAGTTTTTCATTTTATTGATTGTAGTTATTTTGAGTCGGCGAATGATAGAAAGAGAAGGTTAGAAATGAAGAGGTATTGGAAAGAATAGGAGAACAGAGGACTCTATGGGAGTCAATAAAAAATAGGCGAGATAGGTTGGTAGGACACCTTCTCAGGCATGAAGGGCTAGTGGGAGACATATTGCAGGCAGAAACAGGAGTTAAGAGGAATAGAAGTAGACCTAGGTTAGTTACTGTTCGCAAATAGTTAAGGATGTGGGATGTTCTAGTTTTAAGGAAATGCGTGGTTTAGCTAAGGATAGGAAACAGTGGAGGTACGTGTCCAACCAGCCTTCACTCTGACGACCACATGATGATAATTATTGTGAAAGTCACCATGTTCATAAAGTCGTCAACACCTTCACTCTTTCCTATCCTGAGCTAAAACGTTCCAAATCTTTAACTACTTGTTCTCAACGTTACTACTCAAGTTCTATTTATAAAATAGTTCCAATAAATTAAACCTATAAACCTTGAAATTTAAAACTTCCTTTATGGAAAATAACAATTTATTTCTGAATATTGTTTACTAGCTAAAATTTTCGTGACATTTTTTCACATTGACTAAAGCTATACGTCGACTGAGACAAAGTCCTTCGGGACAACAGACAATTTGTCCGAAAATCTGGAGCATTATCGCGCATAAAATAACCATCAGTATTGAGAACCAGGGCGAACCGAAGAGAAAAAAGCTTTCGAATAGATCGTTCTTGGTTCGGATGATCCCGGGTCATGCGACACAGGGGCGAGCTAAGATGACCGATACTGTGGCGATGGCGTGCCCTAAGGGACTTTAAATATTTAATGACGAGTTAGCAGGCTTTCAACACAATTCACTGCGGTATACGATGTCTTTGTTCGAAATGAATTTGCTAGGAAAAAGTTGTAGAGAAGAAGTAAATAATGCTCTTCTTAAACCAATTAATAAGGGTCAAATTACAGGTGAATGTTGAGGATACCGTGCATAGGCAAGGTTAGAAATGAAGATGTATTAGAAAGAGTAAGAGAACAGAGGACTCTATGGAAGTCAATAAGAAATAGGCGAGATAGGTTGGTAAGACACCTCAGGTATGATGGTCTAGTCAGAGAGATATACGAGGGTGGATTGATAAGTTTCCGGCCTAACCAAGAGATGACGCCACTAGGCCTACCTTGAGGTGACATTCTATAGTACCATCCATGGATAGCTTGTAGCTATAGTTTCAGCCCGATCTCCTTGCTAGTGTAGGTTTGACAGCACG
>NW_020439032.1:83848-139950 GCF_000699045.2 Agrilus planipennis
TCTCAGGCATGAAGGTCTAGTCAGAGACATATTAGAGGCAGAAACAGGAGTTAGGAGGGGTAGAGGTAGACCTAGATTAGATTACTGTTCGCAAATAGTTAAGGATGTGGGTTGTTCTAGTTTTAGGGAAATGCGAAGATTAGCTCAGGATAGGAAAGAGTGGAGGTGCGTGTCCAACCAGTCTTAGGACTGACGACCTAATGATGATATATTAGTTCGATGAATCTATAACTTAATAAATATATTTCGTCGTATTTGTTGCTGTTACTTGTCGTAGCTTAGTGGGCAGAGTATTGGTGCGTAAAGCCAAATTTCCAGGGTTCGATTCTCGCCCAGGGTGTAAGAGTAGCAAAAATTTTTCCTTGTTAATTTGAGGTAATTTGTGGTAGATAAAAATCAAATGAATTTTCACATTAATATTAAATATTCTTACTAAATTTGTGACTTCTAGTTAAATAAAAACAATAGACCGCAGATTCTGAGCACATATCGAAAAACGTATTAAAATAAAGTCAGTAAACTAGTGAATAGAAAGATTATGTCTATAACTAATAGAGAAACATTAAAAGAAAACAATTTCCATTTGTAGCGTTTTATGTATAAGATATAGACATATTTTCGACCGGATATATCAGTTTAAGTGTTTTATACGATAACCGAATAAACCCCTCGTTGTCGTTAATAAAAGAACAATAGGATTCGATCTACAAGTGAAGCCCTATCCGCCCCAACGATTATAATTGTGTTCGACAGGGAGTTCTGTCGGAGAATGCGAAGAAAAGCAAGACCTAAATTGACTTGTAGATAATACGTATAACATATATGTATACGCAAGTTTGAAAGAAACTATAGTATTGCTTTTTCAGATTTGTAGATAAAATTATAATGTACAAATCCTAATAATCGTATAAGTGTACTCTTATCAATTTCATGTTATTTTCTTTTAGTAGAGCTTCAGTTTTAGCATTTGCGTAGTGAATGATTTATGTGATTTCCGTACCTTCCTGACATTCCGTAATGAATATAAAAAAGGGGTTAGACTTAGTGACATTAAATTTTCATCTGATTTGAGACCAAATGTGCTCCTTTGATTCGAGTGGATATTATTGAAATGCTGCACTTATACGGTTTAAGTCTAAATGGAAAGGATTAGAAAGGGGTTGTCGCTTTAGTCTTTCACCCTTTCCCCGGGATTTTCCCTTTACTTTTGTCACCGTTGCCGATGCCTGTTCCGCGGCGGCTTTGCCTGCCCCCTCTAAGAGGTTTCTCAAAGGCCCCAGATTATCTCAATATTTGGCAACGAAAATTGACTGAGCGAGCGAATTCCGTTTTTGTCACGGATTAGAAAGCAAGTGGCAGATTTATATACTTCCAGGGGGTTTGTTGGGTCGGTAGGTAGGTAGGTAGGTAGTGGTGTATTTGTGCGACGAGGGTGGAAGAAGGCCACGTATTAAGGGTGAGATCCAGGACCTCGAGGGAGCGAATCGCACCAGTCGACTCGACTCGACTCGAGTTGGTTCGATGCAGGTGTAACTTATACGGCAGCAAATAAAATATGAAATATGCGGCGTCGGCCTGCTTTGATTTATTAGCGGTGTTCGTTAAATACTGTGGTTCTCCTGCCTCCGGTAACCGTCGCACAACCGGCATCGGCGCCGCCGTTGTCGTGCCGGCGTCGGGCGTCGCCTTCGCATCGGAGTCACATTACGAAGTAAACAATTCCGGACCCGGAACAACACATAGTACGCTATTTTTGGCATATTATCCGTTAGTTTTCAATTTATGATGTGTCATACAGAGACTTTTGTATTTTTGAATATTTTTAGTAATTATTTGACTTTCGAATTAACGTGTTTCTGTACGAATAGAATCGGCTATTCTATCAAGTCGTACATACATATTAAAACAAAGTTGTACGATTTGTTAACGAATTCCCATTAGCAAAAAACTCAAAAACATCGAAATATAGGGTCAATTGAAAAGTCCCCGGCCTGACACATAGATGGCGGCACCAGAACTAAATCCATATGATTTTCAGTTCGTCCTAACCTTCAAAAGACGCGTCTATAAATTTGACGGCTGTCGGATCATTAGTTTGTGAATTATAGCATTTTTAGTGAAGCAACTTTTGTTATTGTGAAAAAAATGGATAAAAAGGAATTTCGCGTGTTGATAAAATATTGCTTTTTGAAGGGAAAAAATACAGTTGAAGCAAAAACTTGGCTTGATAACTAATTTCCGGACACTGCCCCAGGAAAATCAACCATCAAGGATTGGTATGCTAAGTTTAGACGTGGTGAAATGAGCACCGAAGACGGTGAACGGAGTGGACACCCAAAAGAGGCTGTTACGGACGAAAACATTAAAAAAATCCACAAAATGATTTTGAATGACCGTAAATTGAAATTGAATGAAATAGCAGACACTCTACAGATATCAACGGAACGTATACATCACATCATTCACGAATATATGGGTATGAGAAAGCTCTGTGCAAAGTGGGTGCCCGAGTTTTTGCGTCGATATGTGACAATGGATGAAACATGGCTCCATCATTTCACTCCGAAGTCCAATCGTCAGTCATCGGAGTGGACTGCACACGATGAACCCACTTCAAAGCGTGCAAAAACGCAACAGTCGGCTGGCAAGGTTATGGCGTCTGTATTTTGGGATGCGCGTGGAATAATTTTCATTGACTACCTTGAAAAAGGAAGGACCATCAACAGCGACTATTACATAGCGTTATTGGACCGTTTGAAGGACGAAATCGTCGAGAAACGACCGCATTTGCAGAAAAAGAAAGTCCTGCTTCACCAAGACAATGCACCGTCTGACAAGTCAGTGAAAACGATGGCAAAAATTCATGAATTGGGCTTCGAATTGCTTCCGCATCCACCGTATTCTCCAGATCTGGCCCCCAGCGACTACTTCCTGGTCTCAGATCTCAAAAGAATGGTCGTTGAGAAAAAATTTTCGTCGAATGAAGAGGTGATCGCCGAAACTGAGGCCTATTTTGAAGCAAAGGACAAATCGTACTACAAAAATGGTATCTAAAAGTTGGAGGATCGCTATAATCAGTGTATCACCCTTGAAGGGAATTATGTTGAATAAAAAAAACGAATTTTGCAAAAAAAATGTGTTTTACTATTTTAGGCCGGGGACTTTTCAATTGACCTGTTATTTCACTGCTCATATGACTCAAAGTACCTACAGGGATGCAGTTGTGCAACGAGGTACAGGAAGCCTCTAAGTTTCTTTATGCCTATTAGGTATTATAAAAAATGTGTCAAAAGAATCCGATTCAAAAATCAGTTACTAAAGACTAACCATCATACTGAGCAATTTATTTGAAAGAATATATACATTTCGTGGAGTGTGCGGTTTTCATAAACTCCAATCTTCAATTAAATATAAAATATACCTAACTAAATGCTGTTTTAATAATGCGTGGTGGGAGGGTTGTTTTATTGGTATAGAGAGCGGCGAAAGGGTTTGACAAGTGGTTTCGAGAGGGTGACAAGAATGAAATCAATCGGTGCAGTGGTAGAAAGGTGGGTACTAGGTGGATGAGAATGGTGGCGTTGGCGGTTCTTTTGAGACGTTCAGAGAGAGAGATTTAAACGGAGGCTTCGTAACAAGTCTGCCGAGAGCTACATGAGGCACGTAGTGAATGATGATAATTGGAGAGAGAATTAGTAACGTTTCGCGTTAATTCAAGCAAACTCGTCTTGTGTTTGCCTTTAATTGGACGAAAACCAAAACACAGGTCGGAAATCTAGACGGCTACGACGAATACTGCCACTATGTAGGCACCAGGACTACGTAAATCTATGTAGCACTACTACCTAACCGTTGCACGTTGTTGTTGCCGCTGCCGCTACTCCTCTACGATCCCGTGTTTCCCGGAATTCACAGCCACCCTAATATTTCGTTTCCATGTTACGACCTGGTTGGGAAGAAGTTAAACGGTTGTTTAATTACGCGTACGCAAAAATTTAATTTAATTTCTCGCACTCACTAACGCTACACTATCTAATTTGTGATGTTTTAGTGTCAAGTCAGAGGTGATTTGTAGATTTTGTTTAACGGATGTACAAGTAGGGGTTAGAACTAATATAAAAATGGGAGACGCAATACTAGAAGAAGAATCACTGATTTTCGATATTTAGGGAGTTAGATAACTCAGAATTTAGAAGAAGCTCTAGATATACAGGGTGAGTCACTAAGTTGAAATCGGTCATTCGTACACGTATACTTCAAAATAGAGAAAAATATTTCCAATAAAAGTTCTATAGAGTTAGGTGCACAATAACGTAAAAATATTTTCAAATATGGCGGACTTCCGGTTTAACTAACTGTATCATGGGTTTGAAACTGTTAGAAATTTTTGAAATGTAGTGTTATATGAGAATGTCAAAAATACCATGGATAGAAAAAGGTTAAAAGTGAGCAGTTACTAGGAAAAGAAGGAGGGCAGATGGGTGTAATGGAAGTGATAAGTTCGTAGGTCACATTTTCGGATGTGAAGAGAGACTTATTAAGAAGCAGAGATAGAAAGAAGGAGACCAGAGGTTCACAAATAGCTAAAGATGGAGGTTGCTCTAATTTTCGAGAAATAGAATGATTTAGTCAGAATAGAGAGAAATGGAGATGCGTGTCCTAAAATTCTTCGGAATGAAGATAACAAGTTGAACTTACTGCAACTGCAATAGTGCATAAGAAATCCTCTCGAACATAAGGTTTATTGATGCTGTTGGTGGGACCTGAAGAAGCTACAATAAAATAAGAAATGGACTAAACAAACATTTCGTCGATCTAGTAAAACTTCTTCGACATCGACATACAAACTCTCACGGTTCCCAACAAGAGGCTGTAGAAGACCTTCCACCTTACTTTCCGGCTTTGTGTACTTTGTGTCGATGGTTATGGTAATATTTTTAAATACTTATAAGTATTTGCAGGATGGGTATTAATGGTTTTACAACGTTGTGTTGTTATTTAGCGTCAAGGTTTGAATGTCGTTTTCGTGACGTATTGTACTTAATTGTTCCCAAATTACTGTACTCGGTATCTGTAGGTCGAATTAACCCTCTCGGGCTGTTGTTTTGACCAGTACCTGAGAATTACATTTCAATAAAGCCATTCCGTGTTCTTGGTAATCCCGTGGCCGTATGTACTGGCTTATTCCGACTGTTCATCGAAATCCGGGAAGACTTAATAGTCCCGAATCAATTTAACCGAAAATATTACGTACAACCGACCCTCACCTCTTCCGCAGCCACCTACGTACGTACGAGAACAGGGGTCTTTCATGCTCCACTTTGCCATTCTCTTCGGAAATCCTTCTTCTCTTGCCTTCGTATACCTATCTACATATACCCAGCATTTAGCTCGCCATAATGACTATGGTTTACCTAACAATCCCTCTTTATCCGAAAATGATGGGCACAGATTTCATTCAGGATTCCGCATCCATTATTTTCAAAAGTTTCTTAATTTCTTTGTGAAAAACGTTTGCTATATTGTTACACTGAACGACAACAATTTTGAATTTGTATTTGTGACAGTATAAATGAAAAAATTACGTTGGAATGTCAATTAGTTAAAGTTTTAGTGATACTTATAAAAACTTTAATTTATAGAAGTTGTACATGTAAAGTAAAACCTAAAATTAATGTCTTTATCCTACATCTTCTTCAATCTAAAAATTAAAATTAACTATTAAATTCAGTACAGAGAAATATGGGGAATTGTTATATAAAACCAAAAATCAAATTGATCAGAACTCTTCGCTAGCGTATTGTGACAGTGTGTTAACTGGGTGCAAAAAGGTATCGAATGGTTAATAAGGCAGCGTGGTTGAGGGTCAAACAAATTTCTAAGAAAACCAGATGAAGTTGCAATCGAAAGCCGGTACTGGGCGTGAATTGGCAACGTACAGAGAAAGTGTGGTAACAATTAAGGAACTGCATCGATGAAAAATGCAAGCAGTGACGCATGTGAAACGACTAATAACATCTTAGTACTTACGTACTACGTTACTACACAAAAGAATCTTTAAACGCCCATTGCGATAATAATTAATTAAATAACTACTTTGTTCATCGCTGATAGTATGCAGTGAGTAGACTTTGACATTGTATTAGGAATACAAAATAAAAAACAAATACTCATACAATACGGATGCTGCAACTGATGGAATGCGGCGTTGCAGTGTCGTATTTCCCTACCAGGGGCGGACTGTACTTTCAAATACGTTTTTCATGAAAACGGTCGACAATCGAGCCACTAAACATTTACTTAATGTTCTTGGCTTATAGTACCCTATCACCTCCTTCAAGCTTTTTTAAAAACACCCTGTATACACGTAGAACAACGGATAGCGCTCAAATTATGCTTGCTAAGAATATACCTATACGAATATAACTAAATTGTTGTTGCCGTTGTCCTTGTTAGTAATTATCTGGTCAATAGTGATTGTAACGGAGGACTAGAAGTTTGAAACTTTGCCGCCCCCGCAACAGCCCTGAACCCGGGGAAATTCACAAAACCAGGCACTTGGCTTGCTACGAAATCAACTGAAAGGTCTTTCATAGCCTCACACGTACACGGGGTATATTTGTATTACGGGTAGCCATGCGTGTCACTTCAGATATCTCAGACGAGAGAACTACTACTCTAGCGCCAACTTGTACAACTCCACGTTTACGTACATACACTGCTACATTTTCGCATTTGTACGTAATTCAAAGACGTCTTGCGGTTTGGTTTGTGCAAAGTTTGAGGATTCGGTCGGTGACTAACCACGATATCAATCGTACTTTGTATGTATATATAAGTACTGGCCGGAAGTTTTCAACAAGATGGCAGATCTTGATTATCGAATATGATACGGCTATGGGTCGGTCCTAAAACTTCATAGATATTCTTGAGTAATGAATTTTCGTGGGCTTACATCAGAAATTAACTTAGTTGTAATAGAAAAGTCCGAAGATCTCAATAAAAGGCAACGAAATGCGGCATTTACTTTATCTAACTCCGATAGTGAAAAAGCTCCTAATTACGTGTTTCCGTACATCTCCCACGTCGTCGTCGTGTCGGGAATTGCCCTCTTCATCTCGTACATTCATTCCTTAAGACACGGACTCGACATCAGCCATAAAAATCCTTTTCTGCTTCGAACAACGACGCCTCCGTAGACGTGACGACGACTGCGACGATTAAATATGGGCCCGCGCTATTGAGCTTAATGAATAGAAGTTTTAACCCGGAAGGCACGATTTGCCGCTGGTGGTTGGTGACTCTAGCGGTGCCTTAATGGCTCATGCACCGCAAGAAAGCATCCCCGTGTAATTGGTGTCCTATTGTGTGCGGTACCGAATTCGCTCCCTAGACGTGTGTGCGGACACTCCTACCTGCTCGACGAAGAAGAGCCCGAGGGAGCGTGATTTGTGTACCAAGTTTTCAACGTCGTCGCGTCCGCAGACTGCGTACCGACGGTAGTCTGAGGAAATGTCGCGACGCGGCGCGTCCTATCTGTCTATATATATATCTATAGGAAGGTGGTGGAAATGCAGAAACAAGGCAACCGAAACAACGACAACGACAACGGCGGCTTTGGAAGCAGTCACGTGAATTCACGGGGAAGTTCTTAAGTGGCTTTGGCTTCGGATTTTGGCCTTGTACGCCTGCTGCAAGAATAAATGGATTTACCGCATCCTCTTCGCGCTTGTCACTTCGTTAATGCTTTTAATTATTGTATGAATTTTGATTAAATTAACAAAAAGTTGGACCGTAATCTTAAGAATTGATTTATAGCCGCGCTAAGCTAAAAAAAATGCCATTGAATTACCACTGGTAATAATTAATGGTAATAAATGGAGAATTGCCAATGGAATTCCCATTCCCGAACTCAATGGGATTTCCATTGCGTTCAGCATTGGAAATCCCATTGCGTTCCATTGGAACTTCATCAGCATGCTTTTTTCCATAACCCATATTATTTTGTTGAGAATTTGGTTCTTCAGGTACCTGAACCAAGACACATGCCTGGATGTCTGGCTCATCATCATTGTGTTTAGATTTTTTTTTTCACTTGCTTCTGATAAAACTACATCACTCTCAGAGATGACTTTGGCCTCCTGTATATTCTGGCATGGTTCAAAATCATCAAACAATGCCTTTAATGTAGGCTTTTTCACTTGTCTAGGGGTTGTTTAATAAAAGGCTCCTGGTAGTTCAATACATATATAATAAACATAATAACGGATATAAACAGCAAACAGCAAAACGAGTAACAAACAGGAACTAAATATATACAACTTATAAACAATATTTAATGTATCGCGTCTTTTAAAATACATACGTCTTCGTGTAATCACCATAAATACGTCTTCCGTCTTTTTTGAGCAAAAATGCTCAACGTCTAAATGAAATATACCGTTTTAATCAAACGTCTCACTACCTTGCTTATCTCTCACTCTACTGCCGTGGTGGTCCCTCACGTACCCCCAACATGCGCGCATAGGTAAAACTGGATTATTGGTTTTCCACCACCTAATTGGCAATATCGCTACTCTTGCACCTGGGCAAGCAGAAACTGTATCGAAAAAGGCTAATAGTATGTGGCCACTAATGGTTATAATAAACGAATTACCCTATACTATTCGTAAGAATAATATACTATCAGCGGGTTTATGGCTTGGAAATAGTGGATGGATATATTTTTGAGACCGTTTAATAATATTCAATTTAAATGTGTGCGCATGCAAATACTTCATTAAGAATTAAATAACATACAAACATTAATCACACCTATTGTTAATCGTTTCGAACGAGACTGATGAAACTAAAATCCATGTAACGAAACAGATTTTATAAATCATTCATAATTCATTAATTAATTATTTCATTGGAATTCTTTGGGAATATATCATCTAACGATAAGAATATTAATGGAATTATTCAAAATGGAAACATTTTTTTTTCTATTTATCTATCTATTTATTTATGAATGGCTTTATATAGAATTCATAAATTTTGCATTGGTTCCCATTGAAAACCAATGTAATTATATTGTAAATGGAAACAATTATTTTTCCATTTATGCCAAATGGTTTTGAATGGAATTTACAAATTTTCCATTGATTCCCACTGAACTTCAATGGAAATTTTTCCTACGGGTAGTGTTACCATTTGATGTGTAAAAGGTCATATACAGCGATAGAAACATAAAAAAAATAGCTCAGAGTCAATTAATATTTTAACGAAACAACATGTTTTGTCAATAAATTTGGTATCCATTACTGTCATTACATTATGTAAATTGTATACCTAATGAATTGGGATTCGGTGTATAAAATTTAAAATTTAATATAAATTTATCGTGACCCGTTTTTAAATAAGGTTCCCGATTCTGTACTCTGATGGTGTCGCGTTTCCATCCTGAAAAATTAATATTCTCCAACATCTGGCTTAATTCGTCGATCCCGTCCGCACACAGATCCGTAATAAAAACCATCATCAATTAATTAGCCCTGTACCGCCCCGTGGGTCTTCATCCATCTATTTCCACATCTTTCGACCCCAGCAAGATTCCGATTCGATTTAAAGAAGGAAAAATATCTCATTTCTTTGTAAATACAACGTTCATTGATTAGAGAGAGTGGAATTGTCTGATGTGAGCGGGAGAAAATGGAAATCATTTTGTTCGTAATTCCGTCGTCTAACCGCCACCAGCGTCGTGACGATGCCGCCAAGAATTTAAAAAATCTGTCCCCGATACGAGGGTGAAAGAATTCCAATGAGTCAGGCGATTCTCGCGCTGCACTGCTCCCTTCTCATTTCTCGTGGCGCAGTGACGAGAGCAAATACACGGGGCAAAAGGGAAATGAAGGGAAATGGCATAATAATATTTGGACTATCAGGAAATCTTTTGACGAAAAACGATTACAGTCGGATTGAAAAGGATTTATGATTTAAATTCGGCAGATGTAACGGAATATGGTAATAATTAATTTGGAATGCTCGGAACTCTTCAATGTTGAATTTATAGCTGCCTGAAACAAAAACCGATTGTAATCTACGTAAGTAATTTGTTGTAAGGGAGAAGAAATATCTATTTACGTATTATTATAAGTATTTCACCGGGTTTCTTATTAAATTTTTATATCGTTATTGAATTTCTTCATTGTGCTGACGCATAAATATAAAAGTCTATGTTCGCTGATAATATAATTGTAGTATACTGCTAATGCAGCAAGATGGCAGTATGAATAACACAGCTCTAAATCTCAGATATTGTTCATCTGTCAATGAAATTGTGTTGTAAACAACAAAAAGATATCGACAGGTGTACAATGATAAAAAATATATATTTAATAATCTGTTAACTGTCGAAGAATTGAAAAAAAAAATTCCGTGCGTGATCCACTACCACAAGCATCTCTATTCATCATCGTTAGGTCGTCAGTCCTAAGGCTGATTGAACACGCACCTCCACCCGTTCCTATCCTGATCTAATCTTCGCATTTCCATAAAACTAAAGAGATGTGGGTTCCTTAACTATTTCGCGAACAGTAATCTAATCTAGGTCTACCTCTACCCCTCCTAACTCCTGTTTCTGCCTCTAATACGTCTCTGACTACTCCTTCATGCCTGAGAAGGTATCCTACCAACCTATCTCGCCTATTCCTTTTTTGACTTCCATAAAGTCCTCTGTTCTCCTATTCTTCTTAATATCTCTTCATTTCTAACTCGACCGTGCGCTATCCTTTGTTTTATATCCCTACTACTCCTTCCGTCCTGACTACCTAAAGTCGGTCACTTCTTCTAATTTTTTGTCTCCTATCTTTATATTCGCTCTTCTCCTACTTTTTCTTCCCTTGCATACCAGTATTTTTGTGTTGCTTTTATTTATTTTCATACAGTAGGTACTGTTTTGTCAACACCGCTACCATTTTATTTAAAGATATCTCTAATTACTCCTTGCTAGATACAAATACTGCTATAAAGCATATCTATTAGTTTTTACATATATTATACAAGAATGTAATGAAGTCACTACGAGGTTTTGGATACTTCTTCACCAAAAGAAAATGACAATCGTAATTTTAATTATCTCAAGATCAGTGTTCAGTATTCTTGTAGTTGTAATATAATATAATTGTAGTAATTGAGCAATGCGTTCCCAAAAGAAGCGATTTATTTGTATTGACGAGAAGGGTGGTACGTGTAGTATAAAGGGCTGATCCCGTCTATGTGTGTATGTATGTATGTATGTGATGTGTACAGTGTACACCTAACGAACCTTAAGGTCAGCAGTCGTATTTTCTCCAACTAATAGCCAATTCATGGCTTTGCTCCCGCTGCAGTTTCCCCAATTAGTTCCTGTTTATTTACTCGGGATTGCCAACAAGAAACGTCCGACGGACGGTTTACTTACCAAGAATTGAGCATCAGCTCTTCTAGACCAAAGGTTACGTGTGGACGTTTTGAACACCGATACTGCAATCACATGTACATAAATAGATAGAATTCTGCTTTATTCTGTCTAATTTCTCGAGAATGTAGTTGATGAGGAAACAAATGAGATTATTGACACTTCCATTAAATAAGGTAAATATTCTATTCAAAATATGAACACGTATAATTTACAATAGGATTTTTATTCCGTTTATGAAGTGGCATTCGTTATTTTGGATTGTCACTAAAATGGAAAATCTAAATATCAATATTTATGTTTGTATTTCATCGTCAGGATTTTTACTTCATCATCATCATCATCATAGAGTTTTCAGCTAGAAGACTGATTAGACGCGAACCTCTACTTGTTCCTGTCTTCAGTCAATTTTCGCAAACTAGAACATCCTGATTTTATTACTATTTGCGAGCAGTAACCTAATTTAAGTATTCCTACTACTCTTAATTCCTGCTTCTGATTCCAATATGCTTCTAGCTAGTTCTTCTAGAATCTGAGAAAGTGCCAAATCAACACACCCTGTCTGTTTCTTATTGATTACTCTACTTTTTCTAATACCTCTTCATTTGTAAAAGAAATAAAAGGATTCAGAAACCATTCTTACATTTTCAACCTGTACGAAAAATTGTGAAATTTTCGGTTAACTGTTTGATATTGTCTTAAACTACCTATGACTTTTATGTGTTTAAAAACTATTATCTATTCATTTAACAATTTGATGATTCGTGATTTTCGTCTTCGTGGATGCTGTAAACTAACTAAATTCTTTCAAATCCAATGGGCGTTATGGGTTAATCGTTGGTTAATAAATACCTAAAGTAATAAAGTACGACAGTACTTTGGGATTTTGTCCAACCACCTAGCAATTGTTTATCACGAAATTTTTTAACATGCCCTTTTGTATCGCCGTTGAATGTCATTAATTACGACCGTATTCTTCACGACACATTCAAATGTTTCTCATTTACGAAAACGCTGCTAAAAGTGGAAAAGGAAGTAACGAAAACGATGAAATAAAGTAAAACGCGTCAAGCAAAGCAACCACTTTACAGGAGTCTCTCTTTCTCATTTGGTTGACTTCTTTTTATTCCACCCGTACACGCACTCGACTGCCTTTTTGCCTCGGCTCGCGGCTCCTCTCGCTCTCTAATGATGCCGTTTCTTCCCCTAAGTTGCAACACAACAATAACAATATTTTACATGTAGAATAAGAGAGTGAGAGGAGCGAGCGAGCGCGGCGGCTATGAAAGCCGTGGAAGGAAGTTGTTGAAAGGCGGCCGTTTATTAACACTTTGCGGTACTTATTCTTCATATATCTTTCCACTGTTCTTTGCCACTTCCAAAAGCTTGCTGCGATGCGACGCTAGCGCCCGCCAAGATGGTCAGTGGCACGGTGCGGCATACTAGATCGTCGAGCTTTTATTAAAACGCTTTTCTCGCGTATATCGTTGTATGATTAAACTAGAAATATAATTTAAAATATGGTAGCAAAGAAAGGCCTTCTAAAAAATAATATTTTCAAGAAATTACAGAACCTTCCCGTAGGAAAAATTTCCATTGAAGTTCAATGGGAATCAATGGAAAATTTGTAAATTCCATTCAAAACCATTTGAGATAAATGGAAAAATAATTGTTTCCATTTACAATTATACCCCGTAGAAAAAATTTCCATTGAACTTCAATGGGAATCAATGGAGAATTTGTAAATTCCATTCAAACCCATTTGGCATAAATGGAAAAATAATTGTTTCCATTTACAATAATTCCCCTTAGAAAAAATTTCCATTGAACTTCTATGGGAATCAATAGAAAATTTGTAAATTCCATTCAAACCCATTTGACATAAATGAAAAAATAATTGTTTCCATTTACAATATAATTTCATTAACATTTAGATGGGAAAAATTTCCGTTGATTTTCAATGGGAACCAATGCAAAATTTATAAATTCTGTATAAAATCATTCATAAATAAGTAGATAGATAAATAGAAAATCAATTATTTTCATTTTGAATGATTCCATTAATCAACGCAACGGAATTTCAATTGAGTTCAGCAATGGAAATCCCATTGAGTTCGGGAATGGGAATCCCATTGGCAATTCTCCATTTATTACCATTAATTATTATCAGTGGTAATCAAATGTATTTTTTAATGGAAATTGAATGGAAATTTTTCCTACGGGTTGGTTGTATTAGCTACAGTTTACCTAATGGTAATCTTTAATTAATGATTCACGTTTATCTCAGAATCCAAAAACACGTTTCAATACCGAAGGTGGCATCTTAAGATTGACTTCTTATCTTTGGAACATGATAAACGTTAAGATAATCCAATCAGGTTTTGAATAGTAAAATCAACAACTACCAATATAGAAAGTACCCCGTTATTTTTGACAGGAAAGTGGATTTCATTCGATTGTAATGAAACTTTGGGGAAATGTTCTTTGAACCATCCTAAATAAAAGAATTAGGTAATGATCATACCTAAGTCCCAAAAATTTCAAGTTTTTGACTTACAGCCGTTGAAACTAACCTAAAATTAAAGATTCTCATCATACTGTGAACAATATCACAAACGTCCAGTGGATCCTTTCTACCCTTAAAGTAAACCAATGGAAGGGGCTAAATTCAATTGGACGGTAGGTCAGCGGGTTTCAATACTTACATATCATTGTTATCCTATATCACATATGTATAGGTATTGTATTAAGACGTATAATGTGTTAGGAACAGGATAAAGATGAGATGTGAGGAAGTAGTGGTCGGTTTTTAGGGTTTCGAGCCGAAATGCATTCTTCATTATATCACGTCGTCGCCGGCGTCGGTTGCGGCCCTTAGACTGTTGTTAATCCCATTAGTCGGGCAGAGCAGTAACCTTTGTTCGTGCCATTGTCGAGAAGGAGGCCGCGGAAGTTGGCGGCGCGACGCGACGCGTTGCGACGCGAGAGAGCACCAAGACGTCACACTCCACCGACTCCATCTACTAACTTCGTCAGCTCCACTGCCGTATCTGATACAAAGCATCGCCCTCCGCCACATTAACGGTTAACCCTTTCTAATTCGCCAGTGCTACTGGTGCATCACAGTCTTCCTCAGACTTCAGGAAATACGATTTTTCCCTTTTCTTGCTCTTCCCTTCCTATTTATTCCCTTCCTTCGTTTTCGTTTAATCGATTTCTGAAGGAAGAAATCGTCGCACAATTCCATGAAAAAGTTTTTCCCAGTTTCGAAACTTTATTGTAACTGATGAGCTTCGTTGAAATAGAAAATCTTGTAAGATTGATATTATCAAAACGCATTTATATTTAGTTCACTATACTTTTTTCGTTAAATAACAATGTACCTACACCTATATTGCCAGCATTTTCGTTAAAGCAAAATCCTAAGCATCAATAACTTTGAGAGTGATATTCACTAAATCGATTTTGGTCCCCTTTGCCGAAAGATGCTTCAGTTAACTTTGAGAATACGAATGTTTTCAATAAGAGGATGATGTCAAGAAAGGCATTTGTAGTAATGTGCCAAAGATGACATGTTTTGAGGTAATGTACGCCATGATTAAAATGTAAGTACCATGGCACCATCTACAGCATGATACGGTGTCCACAAATCCAAATTTGGAAGAGTTGAGCCAGTCTGTTAATATTGGTCCAATTATTTATGTGAACCTCAGTGTTCGTCGAGTTGTTTGGGTTCGATTCTGGTAATTGACGTGTGAAAGGAACGATAGAGTGTAAGCAAGCGAGATCGTAGGTCGACGAAGTGCCTTTGGCTAGTTACAACATCAACAACAACTCAACAGATGCTTACAACTGCATTACTTCGGCTCGACTGAGCTTTATATCATCGCATTATTGAGTGAACTGGGCAGCGGTCGCCTCGAGCTATTTGTACTTCGATATCCACCGTCCGTGCTCTGGCCTGACGTCGTCGTTTGGTTCCCGTACCTTCACACACTTAATAAACCACTGCTCAGTAGATTTCGCCAGGACCAAAGGTGTGCCGCGCCTGACCAGGAATCCGTTGCTCCTGTTTCGGTTTCGTTTGGGTGTAATACCTATATGTGTCCATATTAACTGTTATTGCAGGTCTTGAGTTGAATTTTAATGAGAAATTTCGCTTTCCGGAACAGAGATACATCATACGTATACTATGAAATTTACTGTTCTAACAAAACTGCTTTAAGCTAACCAACGGAGCGTTTGAATCGTTGACCAGTTTCGCTTTTGGTAGTAGACTATTAATGAGTTACGACTGTAGAAGCTGAAGGTTTTATAGCTGTAGAATGAAGACATTTCGTACAGATTATTGTTATTAGAAAATAATATATTTCCAGCAATTTTTATTAGCGAAATGTCGTACACTAGGATATTGCAAACATTCTTTAGGACACTGTAATAGAAATATTTGAAAATGAGTCAGTACCCATCTCCACCACTCAAAAACAATTATTCTGGAATATTCCAGAACGTTATCGGTACGATTCACTTTAGAGTCTAGAACAGTTTACTTGAGAATAATCCTAGATATTCGAGAACAATCTAGCTGAGAATCACCCTAAAAACAATCAAGACCATTCCAGTAGATACATTCTCATTCATTCAATGCTTGCTTGATGATGGTCGGTAGTAGACTCGAAAATCCGCACACCCATTAAACTGAAAAAATTTCGAACAGTATAGGAGCTTCCAGACATTTTTTTGATGATCATTTCACTTCCTTATGACAACTGCTTTTAACCACCACAGCTACATGGATTCGCAATAGTTCACGATGAGAGATAGGATAACAGAACAACTTCTGCTAGTGAGAGGCATATTAGAAGCACCAATAGGGATGTAATATCTTCTAAATTGATTAAATGAAGTAGAAGAGTAGCTTGTCTCAAGTCAAAAATATCAAAGGCATAGGAACAAAGAACATTTATTCCTAGGAATTCTTGTAGTAACAGTGGTAAAGTTTCTTTTTTTCTATATTTAGTGTTAAAATCTGGTAAAGAAAATTGACAATTTCAAATATTAAAAATGTTTTGTTCCAAGAAAAGAATATATTGTAGCGACCACGAGCGTGATTGTGTGCGATCGGGCATAGGTGTGTGTGAGCGGCTTATCGATTCGCCGACTAGCCGCGGGCGCTTTTCTTCATGTGCGCCGTATCTGTAAACGTGTGTGTCGTACCTGCGTTCCGGGAAAGCAATTAAACCGTTCAAAGAAAACGAGACTTCTCTGGGCGGCTGGAGAATGTTCCCCAAAAGGAGGCAAGGGAGTATAAAAAGGAAGAGACGATCGCCGAAGTAGAGTAGAAATAAATTGACCGTTGCAGATGTGAATCAAGAGATAAATTGACAGTGATAGAAGTGAAATAAATAGAACAGCGAATAGTAACAGTAGTGTAAATAAATAGAATAATTACCGAAGTTTAATAATAATTTAATAATGTTTTTAAGTTTAATAGTAATTAGTGTAAATAAATAGTTTTTGTCGTTGTGAGTCATAAAAGTTAAATTTTGTTAAACCCACGAACATTACAATATTAAAGTTGCTTCAAATAGTTCAACGCATAAGTCCATTGGAAGTAATAATTTTTCGTTTAGTCTTTCGTATTTCGTGTTGGTATTGCATATTCGGGATTAGTTTTAGTCTTGATCTTGTTCATTAGGTCTTGGTTTGTTCGTTCGGTCTTGGTTTTAGTCTTGGTCTTGTTCATTCGGTCTTGGTTTTTGCTGTGGCCTGTTCGTTAGGTCTTGGTTTTGTTCATTCAGTCTTGGTCGTAGTCTTGCTAGTATAAAGACAGACTTGGTATTGACCTTCTATTTTTGCAAAATCTTCTTGAAAATACTTTTGATTGTTGAAAATATGTGTTGGTTTGTTTTATTAACATTCAAGGTTTTAAATCATTACGTTTTCGTAACGAACGGCCAGACGGACAACTGAATGACCTTATAAGGGTTTTAGTTTACCTTTAGGAATGTGGAAACGTAAAAACTGTATTGGGGTGTAATTTCTCCAACAGATGTTAAGTCAGTACGAAAAAGAAGAAGTCCATAAAGGCAGAAAGAAGTCGTTTGTACATTTATTACTTGCCGTTCAGTTTTGTTCATTCCCTGTCGGATTCATTTCGTGTTCTCACCGTCCGATTATTCCGTCGAAACGGGGCAGACAATAAAAATCTCGGTAACCGCGCATTTTCCGCTTGTTATTATCGCCATAGCAATAAAATCCAAAGGCGTTACTTCCGTACTAATAAACTTAATCAAGTTGAAAGCTTTTTGCAAGAATTTCGGAAGGATTATGGCCCCCGGAGCTTTCGCGAAAGGGGAGATTAAGAAATAAACGTGCACCACAGATGATATTCAGATGGGAACGACAACCGCAACACTAGATTGTGTGCCACACTTTGATACATTACTACATTATTGACGACCATCGCTTATTTTTTTTTTGTAGATCAAATTTACCTATATTATACGAATAGTAACTATCAGGATATTATAAGTATATGAATAATTTCTGATATATAAGGGAAGAAAAAGTAAGGAAAGAGTCAATATAAAGATAGGAGACAAAAAACAAAAGAAGTGGCTGATTTTTGGTATCTAAGAAGTCAAATAACTCAATGTGGAAGGAACAGGAAGTAGAGATATAAAACAAAGGATTGCACAAGGTAAAATCGCCTTTAACAAATAGAAGTTGCTTCTACGTTCGGTATCGGTTAATTGAGAAATTTGAAAAATATTGTCAAAGGTGAGGGTGCGAAACGTGGCCGGTGGGCGAAGTGGAAAAGAAAAGGTTAGAAACCTTTGAAATGTGGTGTTGTGGAAGCAGAAATAGGAGTTGTGATGAGTAAAGGAACACCTGGATTAGATTACTGGTTACAACTAATTAAGATTGTCAGATATTCTAGTTTTAAGGAAATGCGAAGATTAGCTTTGGTTAGGAATAAGTGGAGATTAACTTTTAGCGTCGATCCTTCTACTTCTAATAAGTGTCTAACTAGTGTTTCATATTTCAGGAGATGTCGTACTATCCCAGATCTCCTTTTCTGCCTGTCGTCTCTATCACTTTTTCCATCCCGAACCATCTAACTAGATTTAGATAATAAAAATCGGCGACTTCTAGTCTCTTGTTTCCAATTTTAGTATTAACTTTACCCTAACTTTCACCTTCCTTGGATACCAATATTTTTGGTTTATCATTATTTATTTCGATTCCGTACTCATCTGTTTCCATTGAAGGTTGTCGCTTACTACTCCATGCTAGATGTCAATTCTGCTACTTCTGGCATACTAAAGAAATATCTCGACTCTTAAGTAGTATCTGTATACAGAAAAACTGTAGCTATCAGTACTATTTGAGAAATTTGCAATTCCTAATTGTTTTATTGGTAAACCTCTTTGCCACAATAAGAGAACATGTGGCTCATATGTTCTTCTGACATGGGTATTTAGTATTTATTTAGTTGTTTATTTTCTAATTATGTTGTTCGAGGAGTTTTTTAGCCTTTGACTGAATCTCGACGTGGAAAATTTAATAGGTTCGGGCAAGAAACGGTAACGGAGCTGTTTACAAATGGCCTCGTTCCTTTTATGACGGCAACGGTGCGGGCATGCAAACCTGACGGAGGCCAAGACAGAGAGAAAGAACACGGACGCGAGAAAGATAGAACGGGAGAGCGCTATTAAGCAAAAGGTAATTCAGCCGATAGAGGTCTGGGGCGGCCATGTATCTTGCAAACTACCGTTATGATTTCGCACTGACGTAAAACACATGTCTGCGAATTTGTATGTCACTTTGAGTTAGTGGAGGGATATCTCTCTTGCCCAGTTACATTACTTTCCGTCCAACTTTGCGAAAAGCCCTTTAATCTCAGGTTTAAGTAGTTCAGACTAACTTCCGCTAAAGTTATGGACGATTTCGCCTCCTGGATCCACTCTCTCTCTCCCGTCTACCAACGTATTACATACACAAATACATGTCCGTGTACGTAGATATAAATAACAACATGCTACTTACTCTTACCCGTTCTCTTCCTTGTGTCTTGTCCCTCTTGGCTTGCTTATTTGCTCGCTTCGTCGCTATCGATTAGGCCAATCCTGTTTACCTTAATGCATCCAAATATACAGACAAACTACAACGCATCGACGGGACGCGACGCGACGTCAGGAGCTGCATTAGATTTTCCAGTACGTAGAGCAGGAACTAGTCTACGGGTCAAGGGGTTCTAAAAGTCCCCGTTTGAAAAAGAACCAAAATGATTTAGATTTAAAAAAATCGAAATCAAAATTATGCCGAAAGGCAAATTTATCGTAATTCTGTTAAAAAATACTGGATACTGATAATTAAAGACTATAACGTTCATGACTGAAGGTATATGTATGACTTTTCCTATATCACCATCGTCATCATAAGGTCGTCAGTCCTAGGACTAAATGAATACAAACCTCCAACTATTTTCTATCCTGAGCTAGTCTTCGCATTTCCTAAAACTAGAACATCCGATATCCTAAAATGAACGGTAGTACAATCTAGGTCTACCTCTACCCCCACTTAACTCCTGTTTCTGCTTCCAATATATCCCTAACTAGCTCTTCATGCCTGAAAAGGTGTCCTACCAACATATATTAACTGTTTCTTATTGACTTCCACAGTACTCTCTGTTCTCATACTCTTTTTAATATCTCCTCATTTCTAACATTCTCTATCTACAGCATCCTCATTATTCGCCTGTAACACCACATTTTCAACGTTTTTAACCTTTTCTTTTCCGGCAGACAAACACCTTTAACAATCTTGTTCAAATTTCTAAATTAACCGTTTGCGAGCATAGAAGGGATTTCTTTCTATTAAAAGCGACTTGACCCTGTGCTATCCTTTGTTTTTATCTCTACTGCTGCTTCCATCCTAAATTATGTTCTTCCTAAGTACTAAAAATCAACGTTTTCCTCTAATTTTTCGTCTCCTATCTGTATATTCACTCGTTCCTTATAAACTCTCCATTGTTTTCATCACTACATCTTACTTTTTTGTTCCTGTTTGTTGTCGGGAGTGTTTAGCGGTCTGTCTGCGTGATATATTTAAGAAGACGAAATTAAGTGAAAAGTCGAAGCTTTCCTACTGTTCTTATCGAGGTGGCTGTGTTCGTGACCGGCCTTCCAACAAGCAACCAGCTCCCTTCCCAGAATTACCAGTCGCCAGTCTACTTGATCTTGGTTGCGACGCACGTGGTTAAGATTCGGTTACCTGCACCTTCGTCTGTACGTATAAAGGATAAGTATTGATACTAACGTAAGGGGAAAAAGAAAAGCCTACCACCGGCGTGCGAGCCCTTTATCCTGTATTCCTCCGGACCGAACTCTTTAATCTTGGTTTGTGTCGTTGGGAATAATCGATTTAGCTGCCCTAATGCCTTCCGCGACGGAAAGAATAAATAAGTGACGCTAGAACGTCCAAAAACTTTCCCAACTTACAAATAAAGACAACCGACGACGCAGAATTCTGTTCTATATTGTCGCCATAACCTATAACGTGCACCTAAAGATAAAAAACTAAGAAGTAATAAAAAATTAATAATTAAAAAGTGAAATACTTATGCTCTGCTTACGAATTTCGTCAACGATACACCAAAAGAGTAACCAAAAATACAAGATATTTTGGTAAATATTTGGAATTGATACTCCAAAGAAATATTACTCTAATTGCATAGATTATAGACGATGGGGGTCATGTGTTGGTAGGAGGGAACCTTCATCCCCACAATGTAATCCTTCCTCATTTTTGGGGGCGGGGAACAGGACGGGAACTTTAGGATGATGAAATGATGAAATTTATAATTTCTATTTTTTTCTAATTATTTTAACCTGAGTATTAGCATCTAGCAAGGAGGACCTACAGATAGCTTTAAATAAAATGGAAGCGGTACTGACAGATCAGTACTGTATGAAAATAAATAAAAGTAAAACTAACATACTGGTATGAAAGGGAAGAAAAAGTAGGGAAAGAGCGAATATAAAGATAGGAGACGAAAAATTAGAAGAAGTGGCTGATTTTAGATACCTAGGAAGTCAGATAAGAGAGGATGGAAGGAGTAGTAGGGATATAAAGCAGAGGATAGCGCAGGGTCGTGTCGCCTTTAATAAAAAGAAGTCACTTCTATGCTCGCGAACCGTTAATTTAGAAATTCGAAAAAGGTTGTTAAAGGTGTATGTTTGGAGCACGGCGTTGTACGGGTACGAAACATGGACAGTGGGAACGGCAGAAAAGAAAAGGTTAGAAGCGTTCGAAATGTGGTGTTATAGGCGGATGATGAGGATATCGTGGGTAGAAAAGGTTAGAAATGAAGAGGTATTGGAAAGAAATAAAACAGAAGACTATGGAAGTCAATAAAAAATAGGTGAGATAGGATGGATACCTTCTCAGGCGTGAAGGTTTAGTCAGAGACATATTAGAGACCGAAACAGGAGTTAGGAGGAGTAGAGGTAGACCTAGATTAGATTACCCTTCGCAAATAATTAAGGATGTGGGTTGTTCTAGTTCTAGGGAAATGCGAAGTTTAGCTCAGGATAGGAAAGAGTGGAGGTATGTGTCCAACCAGTCTTAGGACTGATGACCTTATGATGATGATGATTTTAACCTGACGCTTGACATATTGACCAATTTGTAGGCATTCAAAGGAGGTGTGATACTTCGAAATTTAGCAAACAAATAAAATAGTGAAGACAATTGGTTTGATGTATTGTTTTTTGTAAAGAGTACAACTCCTATAAAACGAAATGTACAAACATTCTTTAGATGATTTAAAGTACGTACTGTCGGATATTGCATTGTGTATGCGTGTGTATAGGAATGACCGTTTGGTCGTTTCGGTCGAAACAAAACGTCTGGCCGCCTTTAATAAAGCCATTGTGGCGAATTCTGCGGAAAATAAATAAAAATTCGCATTGTCCGCCGTTTCGCAATTTTTAATAATGGTCTCGATCTGGTGACTGTAAGTATCGATTGGCTACCAGTACACAACAGGGGTGGATGCCGTCGGGATATTTACACGATTTATTCGAGAATACGGACCATGTCCCCCGGCAATATATTCTCCACCGCTCGCTCCATGTGTGCTCCACGGTGGACCTTCGTATCGGCAAAACACTCGCAGTCTGCTACCATCATCACCCACACCAATCCATCCTATAATACGTACAAATCCTAAAAAGCAAAACAATTTGAAAATCTAGCGAATAATTAACCAATAGAAATTACTTACTTAAATGAAAGTGGTAAGAAAAGTATATACGGTACATGGTATCATCATCATAGGGTCGTCAGTCCTAAGACTGGTTGGACACGTACCTCCACTCTTTCCTATCCTGAGCTAAACATTCGCATTTCCCCAAAACTAGAACATCCCACATCCTTAACTATTTGCGAACAGTAATCTAATCTAGGTCTACCTCTACCCCTCCTAACTCCTGTTTCTGCCTCTAATATGTCTCTGACTAGACCTTCATGCCTTAGAAGGTGTCCTACCAACCTATCTCGCCTATTTTTATTGACTTCCATAGAGTCTTCTGTTCTCCTATTCTTTCTAATACCTCTTCATTTTTAACTTTTTCTACCCACGTTATCGTCATCATCCGCCTATAACACCACATTTCGAAGGCTTCTAACCTTTTCTTTTCCGCCGCGCCCACTGTCCATGTTTCGCACCCGTACAACCTTTAACCTTAGGTATATCCAGGCAAATAAAAAATGTTTTATGTGGTCGTCAAAAGTATTTGATAGGTATTTCATCAACAAGGACGAAGCCGCGAATAAAACCTATCATGAAATTTTCTACACAAATTTCCAGGGGTACCGAGAAGAACATATGGTACCTTTTATACAGAAAAAAATTCTGTTCCCGAGGGAGAGATTTTTGTCACAGCATCGACGCGAGTGGAGCCGCGGGTAAGATCTAGTATGTTAAAAATAGATAAGGATATAGGGATGGGATTTAAACATTAATTTTTATATATCTACAATAAATTCCGATGAAGATAGAAACGAAAATTTCTCAATTTAGAAAAAATCTGCTATTCCCCAAACAAAAATTATCTATCTATTTGATTGTTGTACGTCGAAGTTTATCCCAAGATAACATTCGATATGAGAATTTCGTTGAAAGCGACAAAATGAAAAGGACAGGAGCGTGAAATGGCTAACAGAGGTCACCGGCAGTGACTTGTGTCACGGAATGACGGGATGTCCCGCGGGACGTCCGACACGATACCCAACCATCCCTTCCCTCGGCATTAGTATTGCTTCCAGACAATAGCTGGAAATTGCCTTCAGAAGCCAAACCGAATGCGGTCTTGTCACTTATTGATGAATGCCCATAAATACGTGTGGCAGATGGTAAATTTTCCGAAAAATCTCTTGTACGATGACAAAAGAAAACGTTTAGCCATCATCTTCATCTTCACGGATCACTAAATCAATGAAAACTTATTATTTCCAAATTCACATTTGGTTCGACTTTCACTTCACACGAATGTAAAACATTACGCAATCATTTAAAAGTAGAAGCTGCCTTCACACTTGTACCTTGATACTACCTAAAACTGATTTGTAATTTTCATTCAATTTATTTGAGAATTTTCTGGAAAATTAGTCATTTTTCTTATTTTCATGAAGTAAGAAAAGAGAAAATTGGAGGAACAGTGCATGGTACGACAATCAATAACGATAGGTAGGATAGTGGTGCAATGGAAAATTCTTCAATTTATTTTCATGTCATACCCTTGTGTAAATCCCGCTTCCATAAAATAAAAAAAAAATTAAAAATATTGGAAAATTTCTAATTAGATATGTTTTTCAATTCCCAAAAGATTTAAGCGCTCCAGGCAACTGAGCAGGTATCTATAGATACAACAACAGGCTAAACTTCCATGGATCTTCTTGTATTTATCTTGTCATATAACTAAATTAGTTCATTAATACGTACAGCCGCCTTCCCCTCCTCCTACTGCGCCATTCCACCCGCTTCCCCAGTCGCTCTCACTTCCTCGTCCAGGTTAATTCAATTTGCCCCGAACTTTTAGACTTAAATATATATATGTGTATGTATATAAGTTCGTATACGTGTATATGTATGTATATGTTTTCGCCAAGTTGTTAAGACGGAGAGAATAAGGAACAGGAAGTATAAATTTCGTCAGCTCTCAGGTATCCACCTGGATTTATAACGAATTAGCGAAGGTTTGAGAGAGTGATGTAAACAAAGGTAATTTAGAAGCGCTCTGTGTTGCGTTCGTGTGCTATCAGAGCTCTGAATTCTGACTGTTGATGGCCATTTCTTGTATCTTCAAAATTTGAAACTGATAATCCAAATTCTGTGTGGTTATTTAGACGATATCCTGGAGATAAAGATAATATATAAATGAAGACAACTGGTTAATAAGGATTTAGTGGTTAATGCAAAAAAAAATATGGATTGCCAAGTTTGACATTTTTAATTTGACAATCAGGACTGGGCAAAGCTTTAGTGCTTTGATCTTTTCTTTAGAATTGTAATTCAATGGTCTTCAAGCTCTTTCAATGTGCATGAAGCAGTTCCAAAGTACTTGAAGTACTTTCAAAGTGTTTAGGGATTGAAATCTACTTTCAAAGATACTGATAATTCGAAGTCTTTGGATTTTAAAATGCAATTGGAGCTAGAAGCTCTTCTGGTGAGGGCTTTGCCCAATTCTGGTGCGAATTCATAAGTAATATTTTATGTTGTCATGGTAAATAGTTAATTAATTTATTAGAACCGCAAAAAAATAAGATTCTGAAACTTTTTTTGTCACATAAATAGTACGAAGACTAACCTAATTTAATAAAACTCCTAATTGAATGTGAAAAAGGGGAAGATTAGAAGCATTCGAAATGTGGTGTTACAGGCGAATGATGAGGATACCATAGATAGAAGAGGTTAGAAACAAGTAGGTATTAGAAGATACAGGAGAACACAGATCTCTACGGAAATCAATAAGAAATACATACCTAGGTGAGGTAGGTCACCTTCTCAACCATTTTACATTGCAATCTTTCTCCATTGTGACAATGGGAACAAGTGCCTTACTATGGGAATGACATTGAAACCAGTCGCCTTATTTTTTCTACTCATCAGCTGGTGTTTGTGGTTCTATGGAAGATCACAAGACCAACATGAGGAGGAACGGAATTCGTTTCGTTTTAATTTTGACACAAATATGCGTTCGATGGTTAGACAAAGGGAAGCGGCTCGAGAATTATTTGTTCAACATTTCGTGTTTCGGGTGATGTATTTGTTTTTCATATCTGAGTATGTTGTGCGCGGCTGTCTAGGAAACAGCCAACTTGGCAAAGAACAGTGATTTCTCATCGTTATTCGAGCTATACGATCCGTTTGGAAAAATTAAATTTCCAAAACGTGTGCGTCTCTCGTCCTTTGAATACCAAGCAGCAGATGAGAAATTGTCCGGACGACGGACGACGCCGTTCCGAGAAAGGACAATGGTCAGAAGCTTGGTGTATAGGGGCTCATCTTCTAACTCTCTATCCTTTTCGCTCTGGTCGTTCTGAAAACCCTCCGTTACTTTCTTGTCTTATTTATCAAGAAACTTTTGGCAGTTTGACATGCCACGATTTGACGTTTTCCCGGCATTTGTTGTTTGTTCGGCTTCGGCGATGGAAATTGAAAAATTGGAAAATGCTGTTGTTTAACACATTTGGTACGCTTCAAAGGGGCCAGACGATGTGACGTTCTGCCAGACAGGAAAACACACGACGTCGTTCCCTGGGCTCCGATGAGAGTTGGGGATAGCAGTACAGTATAACAATTTCCAGGAAGCGATAAAACATTTTCTGAATGTCTACACCGAATACTGCTAATTAAGAAAATTTTGTATTAATTTTAGATGACTCTATTAGGAACAAAGTCGATTTTTTTAATCCATCTGAAATGATGGGTTGATTCATCTAATTGATTCTGTTATAGTATCTAGGCCTATTTATATATGTTCAATAATGATATGAAATAATTTTTGAGCAGCTATACCTAGCGGAAGGTTGAGTCGCCTTCAACAAAAAGAAATCACTTCTATGTTCGCTAACGGTTAATTTAGAAATTCCAAAAATATGTTTGGTGTATGTCTGGAGCGCGACGCTGTAAGGGTGCGTAAAATGGACGGTGGGTGCGGCGGAAAAGAAAAGGTTAGAAGCGTTCGAAATGTGATTTTGGATGCGAATAAAGAGGATACCGTGGATAGAGAAGATTGAAAATAACTGGATATTAAAAAGAATAGGAGAGCAGAGGACTCTATGGTCAATGTCAATCTTCTCAAGCATGAAGGAAAAAAAAAACTTTTGGGTGTTTCATTCCCACCAGCCGGTAATGCTGGTGGGCGGGCAGTCCCTCCGGACTACGCCGGAAGGTAGGGCGGAAGGCCCTCTTCAGCCTGCTTTCAGGAATCGTGGGAATGGGTGGGTGGCTGTTCGGGCGAGAAAGATGAGACGGACGAAATGAAGACAGAATATTACTGCCTCAGCATTTGCCTAAGTGATCCAAGGAAACCACAGAAAAACTTGGACCAAGGCAGACGGACCCGAAATCGAACCGGCGTCCTCCCGAATGCTAAGCAATGGTCTAAGGGCCGGTTAGAGACATATTAGAAGCAGATGCAGGAGTGAATAGAAGTATATATTAGTGAAGGTGCGCGTTAAACCAGTCTTAGGATTGACTATCTTATAATGATACCTACCGTTAAGCTTAGATAAGATTCTAAGACGTAAGACTCACTATCACTGAACACAAGTTAATACTTTGAGCAACTGTTTGCTTAATAAAAGTCAGGAAAATCTACGGAAAAGTGAGAGACATTTTGTCTTGTTAACATAGAACACCAACCAATCAATGTAAGCTCCAACTTGACCTCGGAAACTAAGTACTGACGCACACTAATGTAGTTATACACACTACACACCCACATGGAGGCAAAGCAGCGACGTTTGAGATGCAAATATGTAAACGTATGCAGATGGGTGGATGAGAAATAATAAGAACGGTCGATGATTGTATATGTGTGTGTGTGTGTGATGTCTATGTTCATTCGAGCGGCTGAGAACGCGCGGGGAAGTCCCGGAGTGGAAGAAGGAAGTGGTCTCGAATCGCCATTAGTATAAAGGCAGCTCGTTAGTGTCGGGAGAAGGCATCGTAGTAACAGCCCAAGTAACTATGGTCAGTCACTCTGGGGACGGCTCAGGTGCTCTTCATACTCATCATCAGGACTCACGACTCGGCACCCCTTTCCAACAACTACTCCCAACGTCCCACCACCCTGCTCACCCTCGCCGTGTAGATGTATAAGAGCGAAAATGAGGCGAACCGCTGGCCGGCCAAGGCTTTTAACGAAAAAGTTTGGTAACGAAAAGTTTCAACCTACACCAATTTATTCACACAGATATTTAACCGAGAATTTCGGATTGTACTCACCTACCTATACATATATATATATATGCATGTTTGTGGGGTGTGTACAACGTTGTTAACCGAACGATTCGTTCGCGTGTAAAATAACTTTTATTGTACGCTCCGACGACGAGAACTCGCGATTTCTTCTTTTATTTTTTGTTTGTTTTCAAGTGTGGATTTCCGAGATAGGAAATGGTTAATTAAACCCACAACTGCACTTAATTTTCCTAGTTTGCTGTTAGTTTTCGACGAAAAAAAGTGTGCATATATAGGGTGTCTACGAGACGGGGAAAGTCCCAGAGGATTATAAACGGAATGTGGTAGTAACCATATCTAGAAAGAGAGACGCTGGGAGGTGCGGGACATTTAGAACAATTAACTTAACTTCCCATGCGTCAAAATTCTTAACTAGAATTGTACAGAGGAGGATGGAAAAAAGGGCGGAAGAACTTTAGGGGAAGATCAATTTGGGTTTAGAAGAAATAGAGGAACGCGGGAGACCATTCTAGCTTTACGGGTAACAATAGAGAAAACGATAGAAAAAGGAAAGAGTGCGTACATAGGATTTGTAGATTTAGAGAAAGCTTTTGACAATGTTAAATGGGACAAGATGTTAAATATACTTAAAAATGTAGGGATGAGTTACAAAGATAGAAGGGTGATATTTAGTTTGTATAAAGAGCAACAGGCAGTTATAGAGCTAGAAATGCAACGTAGAGAAGTAAATATTATGAAGGGAGTCAGACAGGGATGTACACTGTCACCGCTACTTATTAATCTATACATCGAAGACGCGATCAACGTCATTAAAGACAGTACAACTGTAGGGATAGATATACAGGGACAAAAAATTAGTATGCTTAGATTTGCAGATGATATAGCAGTATTGGCATCTTACAAGGAGGACCTAGACGTAGCTTTAAATAAAATGGAAGCGGTATTGACAAAACAGTACTGTACGAAAATAAATAAAAGTGAAACTAAAATACTGGTATGCAAGGGAAGAAAAAGTAGGGAAAGAGTGAATATAAAAATAGGAGACGAAAAATTAGAAGAAGTGGCTGATTTTAGATATCTAAGAAGTCAGATAGGTCAGGACGGAAGGAGTAGTAGGGATATAAAGCAGAGGATAGCGCAGGGTCGTGTCGCCTTTAATAAAAAGAAGTCACTTCTATGCTCGCGAACGGTTAAATTAGAAATTCGAAAAAGGTTGTTAAAGGTGTATGTTTGGAGCACGGTGTTGTACGGGTGCGAAACATGGACAGTGGGCGCGGCGGAAAAGGAAAGGTAAGAAGCCTTCGAAATGTGGTGTTATAGGCGGATGATGAGGAAACGTGGGTAGAAAAGGTTGGAAACGAAGACGTATTGGAAAGAATAGGAAAACAGAGGACTCTATGGAAGTTAATAAAAAATAGGCAAGTTAGGTTGGTAGGACACCTTCTCAGGCATGAAGATCTAGTTAGAGACATATTAGAGGCAGAAACAGGAGTAAGGAGTGGTACAGGTAGACCTAGATTAGATTACTGTTCGTAAATAGTTAATGATGTGGGTTGTTCTAGTTTTAGGGAAATACGAAGTTTAGCTCAGGATAGCAAAAAGTAGAGGTACGTGTCCAACCAGTCTTAGGACTGATGACCCTATGATGATGACTTTTTACACCCCATACGTTGTGGTGGTATCTTGAGATGTACTCTACACTGCCTCCAGATGTTACATTTCAAATATTTCGGAATACTGATAGTTTTTGATATTAGTTCCAATAGATACTTCAACCGAAAAAGGAACGTGAACGTTTGCAGACACCTTAACAACGACAACGGTAATAACAACAACAACAACAACAAGAACCGAAACCAGCAACATCAGCGATGGCTTCGGCAAAGAACGATAAGATAAGGTGCCGTTAGGTTATGGAACGGCACTTTAATTACACTAATGGGAGAACCAAATGTTAATTACGGCACAAAGTCGAAGAAGAGGAGTATTATTGCATCGTGCCCGTACAGCGTACACCGGCGTCGTGTCGCCGGTGCCGTCGCGACGCGGCCGTCGTCGTCGTCAGCGCCGCCGTCTCCGACGCGGCCGTCGTCGTCGTCAGCGCCGCCGTCTCCGATGCGCCACCGAACCAAGACGGGAAAACTGCTGTAAAATGCTTGCACGCCAACAAAAGACCGAACGAACACGTAACATAACACGAAACGCCGCAGGCGAAAATCAAATGCCTCATTTCCGGGGATCACATGTTTCAAGGAACATTAACTAAATAAGAGGGTACCTATATGGAATATATGTGCTTGAGTATGTTACCTATGTATATACCTTTCGTACAAAACCAACCCTATCGAAAAGTTTTGTAGATCTTTGAGTCGGGATTGTCCTTCGGGTAATTGGGAAATAATGTGCCTGGGACCAAGAATAAATGCAGGAAGTTCAAGGCGGCGGAAAAAGTAGGATAATTTCCGGGTCTACCTCTACTCCTCTTAATTCCTGTTTCTACTTCTAATATGTCTCTAACTAAACCTTCATGTCAACCTATCTCGTCTATTTCTTATTGGTATATAGCGTATAGCGCCTTCTGTCTATCTTCTCATGTCTTCCAAGTAGTATAAGAAAAATTTCAATTCAAATTCAAATTTATTGGCATTGACCAAAGGTCCCGGGTTCGATTCCCGGCGAGGGTGTAACAACAGCAACAAATTTTACGTCATTATCTCATTAACTTGATGTAATTTATAATGGATGAAAAAAGTAAGTAAATTTTCTCATTAGTATTGACTACTATTGAATGTCAAATTGTTTCATATAGTATAATGCTATTGATTAGACTTCTCCTTTTCTTCCTATCCTGCGCCAGGTCCTCTCTCCTGTGTAACTTTTTTTCGAAATCTTCCCAACTTCATTTGTCCATGTGTTCTTTGATCTCCCTCTCTTTATCCTTTTTATTATTCCACTTTCCCATACTTTCCTTATTCTCTCTCTCTATTCATTCTGCTCACATGTCCGAACACCTCAGCTAATTTTGCTCTATAATGTTTTGTATTGGACAAATTTCTAGTTCTTGCCGGATGTCCATGCTTCTAAATATTCCATACGTTCATCAAATTTTAAAATTCCACTCGTGTGCCACAAAAAAGAAGAAATGCCGACAAAGAAAGGTGTGATTTCCGTTTTTTACGTTTTTGCACTGCCGTGCCACTTCTTTCGTTCGAAATAAAACTCGAACTGTATTTTAATGTTTATTAATAAAAAATTAATAATAATGATAATGCTTATGTTTATCTTGATCAAATATTTTTTTATTGTTATGTGGTTTGATGATAAATTGATTACGTTGACGGATCGTTATGACTGTTCAAAGTGCAACTTTTTTTTTGTTTTCGGTGAAGACGGGAAATCTTCAAAAGACACCCTGCCGTCCGTACGACAGGGTAGTGTTGGACCAGTGTAGTTGGTCCTCTTCAGCCATATGTGTAGTTCTGTTATCTGATTTGTGATTTTTTGTGTGTGTTACTTGTGTGTGTGTTTGTGTTTAGTTGGATTGATTTTGTGCAAAGTGCAATGCTATCTTCCATATTTAAAGTTTCTCGTACCCTACTACTATTTTCCCCCCAAGGGGGTGGTAACGGTACCTGCTTGGGTTTCACAGAAGTATACGTTTCAAGGCTATTTGTTAATATTTGAATATTAATCAAGGGTGAGTATTGAAGTGGTTACTTATGGTATTTACAACCCAAGCAGACCATGGGCTAGGGTAATAAACCGCTGTATCCAAAACGGTCAAATAACAATGAATTCAACAATTTCTATGTTCGCTGATCGTTTTGCCCTACCTGTATATGCCTTCTATTAAGTTCGCGTAATAATACGATTCGATTCTAAATTCCCACCGAAGTTATTGTAAAACTCGCCCCCCCCCCCCGCCAACTGAAAAATGTGTTTGGACCTGTGAAGATGTTCTATCGTGTATATCAGTTTGAATTTATCTTATTGCAACTTGCGCTTATAAATACTCTGTGGAACTAATGAGATTCTTACCAAGTTTCAAGTGTTTCTTGTTCACTTTTTTACTTGTTACTTTTTTCGTTCAATTTCCTTATCGTTATCGTTAGATGGATAGTTATTGTGATTGTAAGTGAAACGTTTTCCTATTTTACCATTGTCACCGGTCGATCTTCTCGTCGCAGAGTTAACTTCATGCAAACTTTTCCTCGGAAGAATGTTAAATGATTCCGAAGTAATTTAATGCAATGGGATCGAGAAGGCGAGTTTCTATCTCGACGTTTCGTCGGACGTGGTGGTGGTGGTGTTGTTGGCGCGTCTTTTTCTTTCGCCTCCTAAATTTCATTCGATTTTACATCCGCTTTAAGTTAAATAGGTGTAAAATTATTTTAGCGGAACCTAACGTTGAAAAAGCCCTTGCATCCATTAACGGCACCCTCAACAAATTGCTAGGTACGGTGCAAAGATTAAGTTAAATGCACCACTTCATTTGAGTAGATCCTTCTTCTTTTTTCATCAAATCTGGCCTCTGTAGTATTTCCTATTTTCAATTATGCATTTGTACTTTTCCTGTTCACAGATTCATAAAGTTTGATTTTAAAAAATTAAATGTATAATGGGTGTAATGGAACAATCATTCCTAGCATCTTAACGTATCCCGTAGAAAAATTGTCATGCTCGTCACTACAAAGTGAGTGCAAGAAACATGCATTGACAAAATCCAACATGAGTCTAATAATTTTAGTAAGAGAACCTTATTAACTTTACTAGAAAGCATAGAAATTTGTATGAGACATCTAAAATTTTTCTCTTCGTGAGTTTGTAATACAAGTTCGATTATGACATCAAAATGGCCCAGAATATCAGAATTTTGAAATACCCTGACTTCAATGCTGCAAAAATCAAATTAATTATCTTTTTGAGAAGATTATGTAGCTATACGTATTAGATAAATTAAAAGGAAAAAACATGCGGGTGCAATATCTTTCATCGTTATATTAAAATCTGCCTCCAGAATTCTACCAGCAAAGAAAGAGACAACCAATTGTTAATGTATCCGCACCAGATCCCATAGTTAATGTGACCTTGACCTTGACAATTGAGGTCATTTGGAGGTTAGGTCATTTTTTTCTACATTACCCCTTTCTCCAACTCCTTCTGTGCTACTTCACAAGTTCGCCGTTTAATTCAATTAAGTACGATGACGTAATGAAAAACAATAGTAAAATGTAAAATACTAGCAGTAACACCTTTTTTATCTGATCATATCATAAAATTTGCCCATATTCGGAATGACGTTGAAATCTTTGCCCAACTCTCCAACTAACATATGATTGCTTCGTACAGACTGTATCCATTGTAGAAATCCGGTATCTCTCAATAATATTACACTATTTAGTATTATACTGCACTTTTTACATTCTCCGTAATGTGTATCCTTTCTCATTGTCATTGATTTTCTTCTCTAAGGTGAGAAGAATGTCCGATAGGGATTGCTGTTTTTCTAGATTTGTATGTCGTGCTTAGAAACGTTTATCGGATTCGGAGGCAGTGACACGCTTTGCTATCGTAATATTGTGAAGGAAACGAAATGCGTCTGATAGCTGTCACCGTCGCTCGATTACAGTAAATCCAACTAAATTAAATGCGGTCGCTGTAGCGGACAATTCCTTAGGACAAAAAGACTTGAAACAGTCGGATAATAATGCATTACTTTTCTCTCCTGATTGTCCTCTTGTTCTCGCCTCGTCGTTACCGACGACACGTCTGGTGAAGGCGACTATATTTAATTAAAATACGATTGGAAACGTAACAGCACAAGAAAGAGAAAAACCGCGATCTTGCCGTCAGTAGTAGTAGCAAATACCTACCAGATGACGATAGACGCCTCGATTTGGACATACTAGTAGTTGAAGCGTGCTGTCCTGATTGGATTCTAATGGTTCAAGTTACTTCTTAATGTTTCTCTATCACGAGTGGCGGGAAAATAATTTGTAGTATTCTTTAATGGTGTACCGAGTGGCATGGCCTAGAGGTTTAGACCACTGCTTAGCATTCGGGAGGACGCTGGTTCGATTCCGGGTCTGTCTGCATTGGTCCAAGTTTTTCTATGGTTTCCTTGGATCATTTAGGCAAACGCTGGGGCTGTAATATTCCACAAATAATCTTTCTTCTGTCTTCATTTCGTCCGTCTCATCTTTCTCACCCGAACTACCACCCACCCGTTCCCACGATTCCTGAAATGAAGCTGAAGGGGGGTCCTTCCGTCCTACATTCCGGCATGGTCCAGAGGAATTGCCCGCTCCCCAATATTACTGGCTGGTGGGAATGAAACACCCAAAAGTCTTTTTTTTAACGGTGTAGTGGTGTGACAAACATTCTAAAGGAATAAAAGTTACTGCAGGATTGTCTTCATTTTCTCGACAGTTGTTTTTTTCATTTATACCGAAAATGGTTTTCAAAAAGGGTACTTCAGGTGGCGAGCAAAGGGTTGCGTTGAGGTACGAATAAAATGGATGGGTCACGTGTTTAGTAATAAACACGATTTTGGGGACAAACGTTAAACGCAATTTATTGGTTGGCGTAAACGAGGAGTGAGATTCACACGACGAAATGGTGATGTGTCGGCGGGTTGGGAAGTGCTTGGCCCCATTACAACGCCATAAATTCACGGTAACACCCTAACAACCAGGCCAGCAGCAACAGCAACACAGCCGCGTTGAGAACATGTCTCCATCGTGCCAACAACGAGCGCTTTTCCTCCTTTCCTTGCTCGTTGCCTTCTTCTCCGTCTTCTACCGTAATGTGTATCCGCGCTCCTCCACACCATCAACACCATTCGCAACAATGTAACAGCATTTCGGCGACAAGTAGACAAATTAGCGCCCGTACATTACAAAAAAGGCGCCCGACATCAAGCATTTCTTAATTGTGTTAACGCTCTGACATGGGAAAGTTCGTTAGGAGAATTAATTCTGTTGTTGTTAGTGAGTTTCTTAAAGCGCGCCAGTGAAAAGCTCGAATAATGTGCCGCGGAGGAGACTGCGGAATTTGCGGATTTAATTTATCGTCTTCTTTTCTTACAAAACTACCGAGTCTATTCTCGGTTCCGACTTTGTTCTTAACAAACGGCAACAATCTCGACTCTTGTATTCAAAGAAATCCAGATGAAATGGGTAATTGTATCCTAGCAATGATTTAGGAATTCTCCACAAAAAATACTTATTACAAGTTATTACAAACATGCCTTGGTAAATAAGGAAGCAGGTTTTCAATAATTTGTTATTAAGGAAATTAAAGATACTCCAGATAGTTTAGAGGGATAGAAATATATTTATTAGGGAGCAGAAGGAATAGTTAAAGGGGCAGTGGTACACCTATGTAAGTACCTGTGTTAGATTACTTATCTCGAATGGTTGGATGAGATGTACGAGGGCGGTTCAATAAGTACCCGTGTTAGAAATGAAAACACTTCTTTTTTTTTATTTTTTTTTTTTTATTTTTCAACATAGTCCCCTTTTAGAAAGATACACTTCTCCCAACGTCCCTATCATTTTTTTTACCTCTCCAAAAAATAAGATTTGTCGAACTCTCCAAAATCCCCCCTGTCTCGGCGATGACTTCCTCGTTTGTGCTAAATTTTTTTCTCGCGAGTCATTTATTCATGGTAGGGAACAAGACGAAGTCGCAGGGAGTCAAATCGAGTGAGTACGGGGTGTGCGGCAGCAGTTAATAATAACGTAATTCATGCAGTTTATCGTGTTGAAAACGCACCTTTTTTTTTGTCAAATGCGTCCGTGTCTCCTTCAATTTTTTGTCGAAGCGGTCCAATAACTCACTGTAGTATTGTCCAGTGATCGTTCTTCCTTTTCCTAAAAAATCCGTAAAATGATTTTCTCGGTAACAAAGTTTGCCAGGCTTCCTGGTCGCTCCTATCAAAAACGGACCTTTGCCCACGTTTAAATTCGTTGAAGCGATATCTATGTGTGGTCATAGATGGCGAAATGTCTCCATAAACAGCATCCAACTTTGCTTTTATCTCCTCGCATTTTTTCCCATCCATAACAAAGCGAGTTACCGAACGATACTGCTCTTTTTCCATCTTAGCGAAAATAACGAAACACGTCTCAGTCGAATGGCTGCCAAATCCAAACTAACCTATCAATCAGTCTGAAATTCGTTTTGGCGTGGTTTTATAGATGGCAGCACACGATGGCAACACCAATTTCCCTCAGGAGGGTCCTATGTCTTCAAACACGGGTACTTATTGAACCGCCCTCGTATGTAGATTGCTTCAGTCTTGTGGCTGAAAACCTTAAGATGATGGAATCATAATGTGTAGTCCAGTGCATATAATCCGCATTCATTCATGCAGGGAGCAACATTTTATCAAGTTGTAGCTCTAGTCAAAAATTTGAGCAAATTATTAAGTTATGCAATGGTCCACTAGATTTCATGAAGTTATGAAGTTATTTTAACTTATGGCTATTGATTCTAACCATTTTTGTTGAGGACGAGAACATATGGCGCTGTGAAAGTCAATAAAAAATAGACAAGATGAGTTGGAAGGAGGTTAGAGACATATTAGAAGCAAAAAGAGGAATTAGGAGTGCTAGCTTAGCTCAGGATAGGAAAGAGTAGAGGTGCTTGTCCAAGCAGTCTTAGGACCTACGATGATGATGTATTTCGTATAATGTAGTTTATTGATAAAGCTTTTAAAAGAAACAAAAATGTATCCAAATTAAATTCTTTTCTTTGAAATAGTTGAGGAAACAAATTGACATGGACTATTTTGCTGATCGGACTAAATACTCACCAAGGAGCCAGGATGTTTTAAGTTCCGTATCCATGCAATACATGTATTATTGGTTCTCTCAAAGAATTGAAAATTAGCTTCGGTAAGGGGAAAGAGTAGCAACTGTATTGAAATGTGAGGACGGCGAATGTGGTTCGATTTGCATATCGGACAGTAATGTTTGGCGTCAGGTCGGTCGACATAAAAAGGAGACGCGTCCTGTTAAAGAAACTCGACAGTCACAACAACAACAACTGTCACAGGCTATAAGAGAAGCATATACCGAATTTCTCTTCCTTTTCTTTCTAAGTACCTATATACATTTACGTACATAGGTATATGTAATTAAAAGCTATCTAACAAATAGACTGCAACATATCAGAATTAACAAGTAAAGAAAGATAAAAATTGGCGTTCCACAAGGGACAATACTAGGCCCACTAATATTTATACTTTATATAAATGGTATTTTTGAAATTTTACGTAAAACTTCAATAGCTTCTTATGCCTTTCATGCTAAGGCGTCTACTTTTGTCGTAGTGAATCGACGGCGAAATTTATATACGAGGTAGGTTATTAAGAAAAACAATACTAGTTTCTAATCAGTAATTTATAGAAACCCGAGGTGGATCACAATTAGGTACTACGTAAAAGATATCGACGACGATTCGATTGCTGTAAAAAGCCTTTCAGTGCTTCGGGAAGCTTAAAGAAAAAAGAAAGCTATAAGCCAGGCAATAATTTACGAGTAGTTTTCCCAATTCAGATGTAACCAAATACCACTCGAAAATGAACCCCATTTGGGTCGCTCCTCAATCTCAAGAACAAGCAAAAATGTTCAACAAATGCGTGATGCAATCATATTTGATCGTAGCGAAATAACAGGAATTTCCCTGACTTTTTGTCAAAGAATCCTTATTGAAGACGTTTGCCGTTTTGATCTCAAAACCATTTGAGTCAACATCAAGTATGGCATTTTCTGTTTCTGTCTTTTCTATACAAGACAATAAATCCAAACATATTTATCAATTTTATACCTATTTGTAGTCAGTTCAGTTTTGTGGCGTAAAAACGGCTTTTAGAATCTGATCTTTTTTCTTTTTTCGAAAAATTTAATACATTTATGTATTCCATGTCAGTTCGTTTAAAAGATTCGTTTACTGCTTCCTTTTCTTTATTTATTATTTATGAACGAACTTTATCATTTACTGCCATTAATGTATATGCAATTATGTGTTGAAGATATTTCTTAGAATTGTATGCAGTTCCATTGTAAAAGTTTTCGTCTAGTTCGGTTTTGTATCATCGTTTTGTCCACTATGGAGAAAAATATGTCGCCGTAAAAAGTTTCGATCGTTTTTCTTCTTATGTAAATCAGTTGTCCTTCTTCCGGCAGTGTGTTTGTTAGTACATATGTGTATGTGAAAGGGGGAGAAATTTGAGGCGTATTGAAGATGGCATCTCTATTAGAGGGTCAGTCTGAATTATTTACTGGCCTTTCCGCACCTATTTACATGCAAATTCGAACATCAGATCCGTGTGTCGAAAATCTTCCCGGTTATGGTCGCATACATGATGTTATCATTTCTACTAACGACATAATGCGGTTTAGTATACAACTACTACCATTACCAGCTTGGTTTCGATCGAGATTCTCGTGTAATTTGTACGTACTCATTGTCAGAAATCTTTGGTAGATTAAAAGGACCTTAAACAGAAGCATACATTGCTTACATTCAAAAATAAATTAACGTTGTAATAAAGAACTACATTTTATTATCCTAAAGAAGCATTCATTACGGGCAGTTCGTAAGGAGGTGGAGGTCTAGGGGTAGCATGACGATGTGTGACAATGGCGTCTGGGGGGCCAAGCGACAGCACCCATCAGTAAAATTCTGAAATAAATTTTTTGTTTTGCAGTATCTCCAACTGTTCAGAGACACACTTTACAGTATCTTAAATATTTTTGATTAAAAACTGAAGTACCATCAAAGACAATAATCAAAAATATAAAATAGGAAACTTTAAAGTCATTAAAATAAGAAAAGAAAACATTTGAAAATTAAAACATCAATCACAAAAAACACCATTTTATTGAAGAAAGATAGATAAAATCGGTGTAACTGGGATAGATGATAGTACAATCTTCGGGGAAATATAAAATATAGAGGAATTCATCTGACAACGCTGATGTTTGCACACACACACACTGAAGATGGATAACCAAACCTAACAAATGCTTCCAGTTCAACTAATTTTTCTTTCCTTGCTTTTCAGTATTATGGTAAAGCGAAGTGGCACGTCTACCGGTCGAAAGCAGAACCTCCTCCAGCTACCCGTCTAGAAGGTAAGCAATCTTATTTTTATTTTTTTTTTCATCTTAGCCGCTCATCTCTGAAATAATGGCGTTATCATTTTTTCTTTATCTAACTCGCCTGCTGGCAGTTAGTACGTTGCGAGTAAGAGAGCTCTCGCCACGATTTCGTTTAAAAAAAGGAGTGCACAAGGGGAGACGCCCGGGGAATAAAATTACTCGGAATCGACGAGGAATGTACGTTTACATTAAAATTTCATCTGGAAAGTTAAAAAAGTTGCGAAAACAATTTCAGGACGAAGAATGCTAGCCGCGCTAGAGGCTGCCAGGTCTGTTGAGTTACTGCAAAACGCCATCAGAGAATCGTTACTGATAACGGTGCTTGGCTTATTATTTTTATTCAGAGTGGCCGAAATTGGGTTGGGGGATGAAAAATTTTCGTTCGGTATTTGGTATCTTCAACATACAATTTTGTGAATAGTTTTTTCCTACGGTCAAAAAATCGTTTTTGAGACCGCTACAGCGTTTTTAAAACTACCGATATTCAAAACGCTTTTAAGATCTCCGCGCAGCGCATGACGTCACTGCTCTGTAGTAGACAGCGGCACGCGCTGCGACCGCCCTAGTTATAAATAAAAAGTGTTCATTGTTTGCGCACTTAGTTATTAACAATGGAACACGTCTATTTTATCGTTAGGGTTTAATAAAGTCAAGCTTAATTTTACTCGCCATATTTAAAAAAAAAACATTGATGTAGGCGTAGTTCGGACGGAGTGACCGCCCAACAGTAGTTTGAGGGAATACCCAAAATTGTTTTTTATATGTATAGTATAGTATGGTACTAATCTAAAACCGAAACCGCTTTATTAAATCGGATGCATTCCGCTTATTAGAAATTCATGTGATGTTATTACGACGTGCATTTTCTTCGTCGAGGCAAATAAAATCGTCGAGAACAATATGGCGGCAGACGGTTCGCAGAGGCAGCAGCCACTTGACTTCCCTTTTATTTTATTGCGATTCGTGTTCGTTCAGAATGCAGAAGGCAGCGAGCAAGCAGATATCCACTCGTCGTGGTACACATAAGTAGGTACCCAGGACCGTTCGTTGTACGTTGTATATAGGTACAAGGATGTGTGTATGTGTAACGTACGTGAGCAAGAAAATTATACGAAGTAATTTCGGTTTAATTTATGGCGGTTGAGTGAGAGAAAGCGAGGGACGTGCGGGCGTGCAGGCGCACATGGCAATATGCCGCGTGATTTAGACAGAAAACGCGACTTTCGACGCTATTTATATCATCATCTGGTTTCCAGATATGAATAAATATACATGGAGAAACGGTGACGCTTTCTGCGTGTCCTCAACATGCTTCTCCTTTAATTTTCCGATTCTCAGAACTGAGGAAGTCGGAAAGGGAAGTATCCCTTCCGTTCCTTTAAAATCCTCGAAAATTTGCAGGGATAATATTTTATTAAATTGAAATAAGAAGTCGTAATCATATGTTAGTCGAAAAGGATCCCACAAAATCCTTCATCCTCATCATAAGGACGCCAGACGTAAGACTGGTTGGACACGCACCTCCACTCTTTCCTATCCTGAGCTAATCTTCGCAATTACCTAAAACTAGAACATCCCACATCTTTAAGTATTTGTGAACAGTAATCTAATCTAGGTCTATCTCTACTCCTCTTAACTCCTATTTCTGCCTCTAATATGTCTCTGTCTAGACCTTACAAAATCCTTATCGAAAATCAATTCCTGACAAAGTAACTGCAATTGAAGTATGATAATGATTACTATTTATGACTTTGAATCAAAAGCTCCCATGTACTTAACTAAAACTGGTGGTATATTGAATCGATTATCTTGTCAGATACTTAAAGGTGTTTAACATAAAAATTATTCAATCTAAAATGGAGTACGCAATGTATCTACTGTGGTCTTAATTAAATGACCTTCACTCCAAAATTGTTGAGAACTCGGGAACAATTTCAGATAAAGACATTATTATTTGTTAGAAATAAAAGTAATAATTGTTTCAGTTTACAAATGTAAATGGCAAATTAACTTTAAAACTTTTCCGTAATTAATAGGATAAAATTAAATTAAAAACATTTTTGACACTTTCAATAATCTTTTTCGAATTTCTAAAATAACCATTAGCATTATGCATTTTTTCGGTCTCATCATTCATTGTCATCCAATCAATCTATTTTCTATTCAAACCTTACCGTTTTCTGATGTAATATAATATTCGTTTATTATTTTTTGTAATATTGATTAATTATTATTGAATTAAATCGAATCGGTTAAAATGCTTCCCTTTGGGTTCGGACTAAACGGTTGCTTAATAAATTACTTAGCTCGGGTAGAAGTGCGCGTTCTGTGTGCATTAGACATTTCAAATAATGTAATTTCGAGTCAGGACGTTAAGCTTCAGTGGTATTCCTAGGAAATTAAATTCGAATCCGTTGATTAGGGCCAAGATTGGAATGGTTATTATTTTCAATAGTCGGATATTCGGGAGCCGCAACCCGTCCGAAATAATGAACATCAGCTGCTAGCACAACGAAATATCTTCGTACACATACCTATAAACACACGTGTGTATAGGAAAACATAATTCCCATCGCGGTCGTGTGTGTATCACAGGTTATTTGCATGTGTAGACTAAAAGAAAAGTGCCCATGGTCATCATTTTGATGGATAAACAGAATGAAGATTAGTTATCAAGTCAGTAGAGTAATTTTTCCAAATGATGAGATATTTAATTGCACAATTTGAAATCTTAAACAGTATTTATAGCCAAAGTTCCGTTTCATTAAAATAATTCGAAGTGGTCTGTATTCTGTCGAAATTGCCAGACGCGGATCGCGATTTCGATCTTTTTGGATCTCATCAACGCGTCGTTGTTGGAGCATACGTAATCCTAAAATGTAGCATCGTGCTACAGATGGCGTTTACTGCGCCATTTGTAGTATTTTCTAAAGCGTACTGTTAAGACAGCAGGTAAAAGTTGGTCTGTGTTCTGTCGGAGCTGCCTGCGACGCGCTGATGAGATCCAAAAAGATCGAAATCGCGATCCGCGTCTGGCAGTTTCGACAGAATACAGACCACTTCGAATTATTTTATTCGATTAAGCTAACGTGCCTATCACGTTGAGGTTGGCTACGCCGGGATTCGTTTTCAGCAAGTAGATATCCATATATTTAAATGGATCTTGTTGGAGCATACGTAATCCTGAAATGTAGTATCGTGCTACAGATGGCGTTTACTGCGCCATTTGTAGTATTTTCCGTTTCATTGTTCTGAATTTTTGTCGATTTCTAGAAAGAGATGTGTAGAAAAAGATAAAGGCTTAAAATTTTCTTTAATTTGAAATAAGAGAGGAATGGGAGGATATATTGTCACATGTATGTAGGCAACCCAACATACACAGTGATTTTCTAGATGTCATATTCTGAATCATTCTAGAACATGTCTGGCCCGTATAAATAGTTGCCGCGAGGTTCTAAGAGTGAGTTGGTACGGGATCGAGTTATGAAGCGATATAAAGCAAAGTAGAAAAGCCGAAAAGGTAACAAAATGTGGAATAGTACTGAAATAGTGGTGAATTAATAATAATAGTGTTAATTACGAAAAGCAAATTGTTAAATAAAATTAGTAATAGCGGGGGAAGGTGTTAAGTGTTTGATTACGTGAAAGTATTTTAGAATATTCCTTTTAGTTTCAGAAACTATCTGAAAAGTAAGGGCCAAAACTAAAATGGAAACAAAAAAATTGATTTGTTTATAACTATAAAAAGATGTAGATTTATGTGGATTTTATGATAAAAATTTCTTTAAAAGAAAATATTATCTGTTAAGACAGCATCATTGTTAAAAAAAATACTTCTGCTTGGAGATAAAATTAACGAAAATAACCCTAAAACCTACAAAAATTGTTGAAAAAGATAACTTGCTCGTCGTGTAAAAAGTATGTAGTAGTAGTAATAATATAAAGTTTCAATTCTATTCCAATTTTTGTTGGAAATTATGCACCGATAATAATTACTTATCTATCTCTCGAGCCGTCTTAGAGCGTAGCATAAAATTCGATGGGCAAAACCAAAATCAGAAAGAGGGAGAAATTCGGCTGAACTCAATTAATCAATAAAACAGTAAAACGTTCCCCCGTTGCTGTTAAGAGTGTACGGCAGGCAAGTAGCAGCAGCAGCAGCAACAGCGGTAGTGGGTAGTAGGTGGCGGTGGTGTGGGAGGGGGAGGCTGCGGGGGGATGAAATGTGCGGTTTCGAGACGCTAGCCTAGGAGAGGAGCGAGCGGGTTGCGGTCGCCGAGGAATCTGCCGCTATTATATTGAACACTGGCTTATGCTTATGCCTCTACTTCCACTATCTCCCTCCACCCTTCTCCATATTCTCAACATCCACCGTCACCCCCTAAATACCCTTCCATACACATTTATTCGTAATTCTCAATCATTTTAAATGCGATGTTGCGAACGAATTTCATACTTCCTTTATTATTTGTTTTCTTCTTCGTTTCGGTGCTCTAGAACAAACAATTTTCGAACGAAATACCTAATAGGATTTTAGAAAGGTTGAATTTTTTTTTGTTTCATTTAAAAACTTTGTACCTGCTAAAATTCCAGTTCTTTTTAATGTGGATTTTTCGAATATTACAAATTTTTAATGCCTCTCTGGGTTTTGTTAATTGAAAACAGAATCTGAGGTTTCAATATAAACTAATAAAAATTAATTTCTTTATCATTAGCTTTCTACAGACTCGCCTTTTATGTTTAATAAAAAAAATTTTTGCTAGAGACATGCAGACGCAGCAGTAACAAATTTGAATATTATGAAAATTTTGGAATTACATTAAATGGTGTTTCTAATTAAGGTAGCATTTTTAATAAAGTCGTATAATTACTTAAATAATAGTATATGTTTCGGTTTAAGTAAAGAAAGGCTTTTATTAATAATCTTTAGAAATCATAGGAAAGCCTACAGATTATCTGTAACAATCATCTTTAAATTTGTAGACCTTCGTTGACTCCTCCGAAAATGCAAATCTGGCTACATCATTGTCTTATTTGAGCAGGGGTGGCCTCCCTAATTAGCTTGTATGAAATACTATGCACCAAGGTACTCATTCGCCCAAATTTGAATAAATTCAACTAGTTTCTCATATGCGTAGCGCACTATTCAGTCAATTTTGTCTATCGTTGACGCTTGAAGAAATGTAGAGGAAATCGGGTAAAGAGAAAAAGGACACGGCTGTCAACCTTTCGATCTGGCAGCCTTGATATCTCACCCCACTGTCATGCAACTCACATTGTAAAATTACTATTTTATTTGTTGTGTGCTACACATTATTGGTAACTAGGTACTGCTTTTTAAACTACGTGGGATATTATTAACGATCGATAGCGATAGAAACGGACAAAAACATTGAAAAGTTGGTTCCAGTTCACTCGGCACAACACATTATTCGATTAATTGCAGCCGTTAATTTTTATGGCGATGTTGTTGCAATCGGCCGCGAAACTTTGTCGTCTTCTTTCGAAATTATTGCCAATCCCGAAGCGATTGCAATGTTGTAATGTCTTTACGATCTTTTATAGCAGTTTAGAACCATTTCCTTAATGCCTCACACAATAGAATTGCTATTCGAAAGATGCTAAATCCTGTTCAGAGAATTAAAAATTACTTTGGAGTGTGTTTTTTTTAATATCACTTAATAAAATTAAAGACAGAATTTTAATTGTTTTTTTTGTGCCTAAAATCTTTAGTTTTTCAAAACGTTATTGTAGATATCATCATTATCACAGCGTCATCGATCCTAGATGTCGAAAATCGATAAATTCTGCTTTTATGTCTCCAATTGTTATATTACTTTTTATTTATTTTTTGTGTCGGAATTTAACTTTTTGTTTATAAAAGAATTGCAAAGCACGAAAATTCTTACGTTTAAATAAAGTCTAAAAGTTGGTTTTTCAAATACGTCTAAATTAATTCGTAACAATAGAGAAGAAAGCCAGATAACTCAGGATGAAATGAGTAGTGGAAATATAAAACAAAGGATAACTCAGGGAAGATTAGCTCAGGATAAGAAAGAGTGGAGGTGCGTGTTCAACCAGTCTTAGGACTGTTGGCCCTATGATGACGATAATGATGATGATGATCAATACCAAGGTTGTAACTGTAAATTTATTATCATTTCATCGTAAATGAAGTTTCGGCCGGACTACCTTAAATTTCAACCATTCAAGTTTCTGATTTGTTCTTATTTTGTGGAAATCCTAAAAACACATCAAATATATATAATATAAGGCTTCTTTATATTTCTCTTTTGAGACTATATTTAAGTTTGTATAAAGCTGGAAACAGCCCTAGACCCTTTTCTTTTTCCTTACATTAATGACTTCCGAGTATTACCATTACTTACTCCCCACGGTTATGCTGTAACTTCCTCCAAATCCACTAGCAAGGCTTCTTCCTTAACTCGAACACATATATCATTCCTTCGAGATTGGTAATAGATATATGGCACTAATTTATTTAGTAATTCCGATACACAATCAATCATAACCGCGGTAATCAGGTGCGAGTGGACGTCACGTCGGATATATATATATACGGAATTTCGAGCTATTCTCGCATAGCGCTAGTTACCTAATACTCACGCTACTATACTCATCTCACCCCCCCAACCCCCGGCATCTCGACGTGCTACATCGCGTCGTGTTCGCCGTATATACACCCACGTCTAGGGGGGTTGGTGAGGTCGACACCGCGCGAGAGTGAGCAGGGGAGTCGGAGCGAGACGCGGAGGGAAGGAAAAGGACTAACGACCGTCGCATTCCCCCGTATAATGACTGTATTAATGCCGGTGGCTGGTTGTAATTTCTTGCTGAAACTTTGGCTAATTTATGCGTGAGATATTTTATGCCTTTGGCCACCGAGACTTACGCTACGTTCCGGAGGGACAGGAACAGGGACACGTTACCTAACCGACGGCGACAACGGCGTCGTCGAGCAGGACGCGGTGGTAAAATCCGTGGATATTATAAAGAACAAAACCTCCACTCTTGATTCGTTTAGTTGCCGAAAAAAAAAAAAATATAAGACTTGTGAGAATACTAATATAGTACCTACTCATGATGAAATTCGCTTGTAGTGGCTCCGCATATAATGAAAATTCGTTTAATATGCCTTTAGATTGGTTTTCATAATAATAATAAGTACATATGTATTTCATTCATTCATTCTATTGAAAATGACCTATTTTTCGATAAATAAATCTGCTCCATGCTCTGAGCACACTACATTAAGTAGTTCTTCGCTTTTGTTTGGTCCCTTGACCTACGGAAAAGCTTTATATAAAAGCGATATAAGAAAAAGGATTTTATTTAAATAAAAATGGTTTGTAATTTAGGGAAAGCGGCTTCTTCTTCTTCATCTCGCCCCTTCTCATCTATCCATCTATATGTATGTAAATGTACATAAATAAATATGAAGCAAAAATTCTCCTTATATCGCACACCTTGCCATAAATATCTGCAAATTATCCTCCCATAAATCCGGCCTGCGTACCACGAATAATTTGTGGTCCAATATTTCAGAAAAATTCCGCGCGGTCTAAGTTATATATCAACCAACTTTGTATTTTAGGATATTAATTTCCCGTCTGCGTTCGTATTACTACAGTCATATATATGTATATATACATACTCCTAACCGTAGCAGGTCATAGTGAAGCATTTCATAAAGAAGTCAGTCTAAAATATGTTACAAGAAATCTGTTAGTTACTTTTTTGGTAAATGTCTAGATGATGGCCCCCACCCCCTTTGAGGGGAATCGAAAGAGGAGGTCTCCCCTACCACTGTACCATAAAAAGTTCGTGACGGTCTCAGCCCCATAATAAGTTATGGGGGTTACATGGGGGTGGGGGTAGGGGGGATCGAAAGAGGGTAGCGGGGATCGAAAGAGGGTGGTCATCTGAGTAAAACCCCATAAAAAATTTGCGGCGGTCTCACCCCCATAAAAAGTTATGGGGGTGGAAAGTTGATTATTTTGTCAATTTTCATACACTATAATTAATAATTAATAAAATTCAATAAAAAAAATATTATTTTCAAACGGGTGGAGTGGGGGATCGAAAGAGGGTGGTCACTTGAACAAAACCCGATAACCTAACCTAACCTAACCTACCCTATTGATAAAGATATTTAAATAATGTTTTATATAACTTTCTCAATAGTTTTATGTATTGTTCATTAGTTTTACCTTTGAATATTGTTTAAGAATGACTAATATATAAATATTTACATGCCTAGAAATGTATAAAAATTGGCATATTTATTAACTTTTTATGGGGGTGAGACCGCCACGAACTTTTTATGGTACAGTGGTGGGGGAGACCTCCTCTTTCAATCCCCCCTTCGGGAGTGGGGGCTATTATTTAGACCTTTACCATTTTTTTTAATGAAAAAACAAGCAGATAACTACTCTTTATCATCATCAGTCCTAAGACTGTTTGGACACGCACCTCTACTCTTTCCTATGCTGAGCTAATACTTGCATTTCTCTACGTTTCTTTATGAAATTTGTACGAATAAATAGGTATTATTTGGTAATAATGTAATTAATTTCCCCCCAAACCCTAATGGAAGGTTCTTAATAGAGAGGGGTTGTTATCAGTCACCACGTGTTTTCGATTTATTTTAAGCTTAATTCTGTACCTATGTGTGCATCGTAGGGGATGAAAACAAGCGAACCACTGACGTACTAAGAAACATACACACATACGTTAACTAAACGCACGAGTGACACACTAAAGCGCGACAAAACAAGGCAGAGCGAATAGTCGGCTGTGTTTGCGGTTAATTCTAAATTTGCCTACCGTTTAGGATGAACGCTCGTTTGCAGCATTTGAAGTGACAGGGCAAAATACAAACCACCGAATGTTATGTAACTAAGTGTTTCTAAATCGTGCGAAAATTGTCGTTTAATTATGTTTAACAACACATAATATGTAATTAATTAATGCTGGAAAATCATGTTACATACAATTAACCTTGAATTTTTCATTGAGCAACCGGACGTATCGAGTCAATGCGCTGTCTATGAGAAACTAACGTTGTAAACGAATGCCGCATGCAATCGATATCGGCGGCCCCTTTGATTGACTGGTACAGCAAACAAAACTTGCAGGAAGTTTCCGGAAGTAATCACGAATGTACCAGAAATGTATATATAAATCTATTTGTATTTCCTTTTATTTTCTCATATGCCGGTGTTGATTTATCGGAATTTTCCACGTTAAGAAAAGTTGTATGTCATAGTTACATTTCTACACGCACTCAGACGATATAGTTATGATTATAGAATTAAAATGTTCAATATTTTTTGTTTTACTTCTTTCATTATCTCATTTTGAATTATACGGGATGTCGGCAATCAAGATCAAGTCCCTGTAGGGTCGTGGAAGTGCTAATAATATCAGTCTAGAGCTTAATGCACGACGGAGGAGCTGTAAAAGATGTTCAATTGCACGCCGCGATTCCTACGCGATGCGATGCGACGCGATATGATTGTATGTATGGTAGCTAAGGTATGGGAGCGGGAGAGATGGGGATGAGAGGGAGGGTCGGAACTACACTACCTGTCTGCCGTGAAGGCACTTCCGGTCTTTGCTGTTTTACCTTATTAACATTATCTCGCTTCCTGGCACTCGTTCATCTGGTTACGGAAGCAGAAGAATGGAATCTTATCACAACGAGGACGGCATATATACACATCTAATGAAAACAACAAAGTACAACATGTATGTATGATAATATGCAAAATTTCTGTATGCCATTTTAATCCAAAATGAAAGAAATGCGGGAAATTTTTGAAAATTGAGTTTTTTATTGAGTAAATTAGTAATAGGGAATCAAATAGATAATGATCAATTTCGAATGATAGCATTAGGACGTTCGCCATGTGCTAAAAATACTCAACCATAAGATGGTAAAAAGAGGTTGTCAAGTATAGAAATTCCAAAAATTTAATTATGATTAGAAATTACTATTCTCGGTATATAGTAATCCATAATTCTCAAATATCAAAATTTCTTTTAACTTTTTGTCTTGTACATTGATCCATTTTACTTGGATTTTGTTTTGAAACAACAAGTGCCCACCTTAGGGTGATACCTTCATTAATTTCCCTCGGGTGGGCTTCTCGTACTTCCAAATTTCAGTTCTTAACTTAATAAATATTTCAGCAAATAAAAAAAAATTCGAAAAAGGTTGTTAAAGGTGTATGTTTGGAGCACGGCGCTGTGCGGGTGCGAAACATGGGCAGTAGGTGCGGCGGAAAAGAAAAAGTTAGAAGCATTCGAAATGTGATATAACCTATAACAGGCAAATGATGAGTATATCGTGGATAGAGAAGTTTAGAAATGAAGAGGTATTAGAAAGAGAAGAGGACTCCACGGAAGTCAATATAAAATAAAATAGGTTGGTAGGACTCCTTCTCAGGTATGAAGGTCTAATCAGAGACATGTTAAAGGCAGAAACGAAAGTTAGGATGGGTAGAGGTAGACCTAGATTAGATTGCTGTTCGCAAACAGTTAAGGATATGTGTTGTTCTAGTTTCATTGAAATGCGAAGATTAGCTCAGGATAGGGAGTGAAGGTGCGTGTCCAATCAGTCTTAGGACTGACGACCTTATGATGACGATGAAAAAAAAAATCGGTTGTCTGTAAAGTCGGTTTACTGACGATAGTTGAACGTGAAATTTTAATTTTATTTGTTTCATAGATATTTTGTATGGATATAGAGAAAGAGGTAAATGGAAATGTATTATTGTACAACAGCTGTCCACGCGGACGCATCGCTCACTCAAGTAGAAGAGAGACAGATATCGAACGCTGCCGAACGCGGAGGCCGATTGTGCCTCTTTGTCGCTCGTTCCGCGCTCTCGCTTGCACTTCAAGCCTTAAATGGAAAGCCTCAGAGCGAGGTAACGCCGCATGAGTCATGTTTTTTCAAAAACAAAAATAATTTCTGTGAAAATAAATTGTTCTCAAACTATGTATAGAAATAATGACCTTCATAAAATGGGGAACTCCAAGGTATCTAACTAAAGTGTGCCGGTTTAACAGGTTGTAATTTAAAATTCGTCCTGCTTCGTGATTTGGCGTTTTAATTCGAGCATCCTTGGCATAATCCCTCCCGTTATTTTTATTTTCTCTTCACCTAACCAAAGCCAACTTAATTTTCTTTAGAGAAACACGCCGACTGACAGACAGAAGGCGGTGGCGGGAGTGAAGCAACAACGTCGAGCAGTTCAAACACTTTATAAAAGAGATCCACTTTAAATAAAACAAAGGGGCAAAAAGGCAGACACGGGGGTGTAGGGCAGCGCAGGCAGGGCAATAAAGAGCATCAGTGGAAAAGTAAACGAAAAGCAAGTAGATAAAATTCTTTATGGCGTATTCTTCTTTTGTGCCGGGTCGGCGGGGAGCGAAAAAAATCCCGAAATCCCCAACACCCTCGGCTGAATGTGAAGTGGCTAAGGGTGTCACTGAAAAGAGCCACTGCCGCTGAAAAATTCTATCTATGCGAAGAGCCACCTGTAGCTTTGCCATACGGGAAAACCCCCGCGAATATACGCACACACGTACACACACTTAGACAGACAGACAGACGAGCGGGAATGGCAATGCAATAGAAAATTCACGTGTATTCGTAACGGATATATGGATGGGGTGTGGTGGAGAATCATTTGTAAAAACGCTTGTCACTATACGAGCAGATAACGATGTGTAGGCAACGGGAACAGCCGTCGGTCGATTTTTTAAAAGTACAAACGCCCCTTTGTTTTGCATAAAAATTATGCATGCATCAGATAAAAAATTTAAGCGATTTTCCACGCCTGTCGGCCGACGAAAAATGCCGATTTATGAAGCCATAAATGACAGCCTTTTTCATTCACACTCCATACACAAATGTGTATGCCGCGGACCAAGAGGAAAAAGAACAGTTCGGAAATCTGTTAGAAAAAGTAACATGACACGTATGGATCTTCATAAAGGGCTTTCAAAACTACATATACATATGGGTGAATGCTTTTTAAAACTTTAAACGACAGTTTTTAAATATAGAACTTAATAATAATTGGTTGGTTTAATACTGGTTTAGAGTCTAACTTCAACTAAGTGCAATAAATACAACATGCATCACATACACTCTGCTAGTGAAAGGTTTACAATGAAAAGATAGTTACGAGGAAGAGGAATAATTAATATTAAAAATCTACATTACCAACATTTGCGGTCATATTTTAGAGTAAGTAGTGCTGATAGTCCATATTATATAATTCAATCTGCGCCTCGGGTACATCACTATACCTTAATGATGCAGATTTTAATCCTGAGGACAAAATTATGAAAGAAAAATTATTCAAAATTGAAATGTGGAAATCAAAAGTGCTCCTTGGAAAATACCCGGACCAACAACACCAGGAACATACAGATTAAGAAGCTTCTAGTACGTGGTTAAAGGAAGAAAATAGTTCTCAGAAACTAAGGGATTCATGATAGCGATTCAGGACAGAATAATAAAAACAAAAAACTCTGAAAAATGTATTATTAAAAATCCCACACTTTCATCGGACACATGCCGAGCATGCAATACTTCTCGCGAAACAATTGACCACATCACTGGGGGTTGCTCATTTTTAGCCAGTCGCTGTTAGCCAAAATGTTTAAACTCGTAGATCAGATAAAGCCGTACTATAAATACAAACCACAAAATGTATTAGAAAACCACTTAGCCAAGCTTTATTGGGATACAGACATAACTACAGACAAAACAGTTAATCATAACAGACCTGATATCACACTGACCATCAAAGAAACTAAAACAACCTACCTAATAGATGTTGCTGTACCAAACGCTGAGAATCTTGAATAAAAACACATTGAGAAAATTCAAAAATATGTTCCTTTGGCTGATAAAATGAGGGAAGTGTGGAATCAGAACACAAACCTTCCTTCTTACGTACATCAGCTATAAAAATCAGTAATCCTTCATACATGTGGAATAGTATCCAGATTTCTTAACACTTCTGACATATCCCCCTTTCCAAATAACACAATAGGTTAAATTAGAAGCGGAATTTTTAATAATCACCTATCATATTTCGGAGCAAGAAGTACTGTTAGCTCTATAAAATTTAAAAACAAAAAAACAATCCCAAAAGATGTGGGTGAGGTTCTTTGGCATTAACCCGTTTTCACTTGCTCAAAGCTAACCAGTGAAAACTGAGAAGACCGGGAAATAATAATAATAATAATAATAAGGAAATTGAAAGTTTTCGATACCAAGTTCAATTTATTTTCTTCCAAGTTAATACAACAAGAACACCCGAAATATTGCAATTTGAATTCGAAATTTTCATCTAAAATCATGTAAGAGTGGGATTCTGTTTGCGAATTTTTTGATAGTAATAGCAAGGGATAGCAGAGCAGTGGATTAATATACTTCATATTGGATTGTTTTATATTTAATACCTTTAATTCTCTGGTGTTAATTCTAAAGAACTGTTAAAAGGTTTTGAGATAGTGCAGTGCCCAGTTTATTTCATTAAAATAATGCTCATTAACATCAGATGCAATACAGAACCCAGAACTCTTTCATATTTTTCTGTATTCGGCTATAAATGAATATTAATATTTTTGTTTGTTTTTATACGTATGTGTGAACTTATTTTATCAACTCACACCGACCGTCGGCTGTAGTGAACGAATTGCGTCGTTATAACCGAAATTAGCTCAATTTCACCTAACAATTACTAACATCCGCGTGCGTGCATTGATGCATATGATATTAAATTTTGGTAAACACAGAAAGGAAGCTCGTTAGCTACATTTACCCTATCATATTGACTCAAATTCCTTAGGAAAACTGTCGGCTGCATTAGATTTCTTTCCGTCAGAGGCTTATAAGCGGTTCCGTCATATAAGGAAACGATAAAAAGAAAATTATATGTTGGAACGAATTGGCCAAATCGCGTGTCGTTTCCTGCTTATACCGGAACTGACCCGTTACAAGAGTGTCTTCTTGAAGGTGGGGGAGGTTCACGAAGGGAGGCCAGCGGAGACTACTGCGAGGGAGAAGCTTCGAGTTACGACTTCGAGCAATAAAAAGCTCTGGGAAAAAAGCAGAGCTTTCGCAGCACGCGGCCGGCTCGCCGTAGTGGTAGTAGGTACGTAGCGTGTGCTACGTGGCAGTTGTCTTCTTTTTCTCTTGCCACTTCTTTATCAACCCTAATCTCCCTCTAAAACGGCTTTATTTAACACGTACCCAGGCGATATATCTCCTCACTGCTCTGCTCCCGAGACCTTAACAAACCTTTGCTTTTTATGACACCCAATACGACACAGACGCTACTCGGACGAACGCCCCAAACTCCTCGCTGGATTTTGTCGTTAAAATTACCGATCTCTATTTTGTTTCGTGATTTTCTTTGCTCAAAAGGTTTACGCAATGTCGTATATGTCGTTTCCAGGTTATCACCGTGAAGACTACTAGGGTTGCCACCTTTTCAGGCTTTACATGAAGTATTTCTCGACTAAAAGGTTTAAAAAAAAGTACTCAGCATAAAAATAAAGTATTTTATTTTTTGTTTTTAAAAACACATTTTCGTTCATAACATAGAATACTCTTTCTGTAAATGCCGAAGTGGCCAGAACGGACAGCAACAGTTACACTACTTTGAGCAGATTTGGGTAATCAGGTTGTTCCGTAAATGTGGCTTTGTCAATGAAACTAGCGTTAAGAAACATAGGAACATTCTCAAAAATATTATATTGTGCAATATTATTCATGAAAAAATACTGTGAATTTCGAATAATCGCTTACAAAATTACGATGTTTACTTAAGGCCTTAAATAAAGTATTTTTGCGTACTTTATGTGTCTTGTAAAGTATAACGTACGCACAGTCGAAATGGAGTACAATACTTTATAATAAGGTACAGGTGGCAACCCTAAAGACTACAGAAAGCTTTCTGGAAAATTTCATAAAATTGCAATCGCTATGAATTCTAGGTTACCAATTTAACTTGGAAAATATTTATTTATTCAGTCGGTATCTACAGCAACCGTAGCTCGTTGTACATTTCATTTTATTGTCATGAAGATGTAGGTTAACGGATTTTTGGAGTCAGGTATGTGTCAAGACCTTCAATTCCCTACTATTTTATATAATTCTCTTGACGGTTTTCATGTCATTTGCAATAAGCTGGGTTTTACTCGCGATTTCGCTCGCGTCGATGTCCTAAGTACGTGTTAAAGATCATCGATGATCATATAAGACTAATTTTTCTATCCCTTGATGACAGTACTTTTTTTCTGGATAAAAGATACCCTATGTCCTTTTCTGTACCCCTGACGATATGTGTACAAAATTTGATGATGATTGGTTAAGTGGTTAAGGCGTGAAATTGTAAAACCCAAACAAACAAACACATTCGCATTTATAATATTGGTTAGGATACCGAAAAAGAGTTCCAATTTTCACCTATTATTCAATAGAATTATCCTCTGTAATTAATTTTTAGAATTTGAGACTGGTTTGTTCTTTTCTGAAAATTCGAAGGGCTTCGGGCTACGCCTACTTACACGTACGTAATACCTAATTTGTAATAAACTGGTTTTCGGGAGAAATCTGTACAGCGGACTAAGCCTAAGAAGAAGTCGGGTCAAGAAGCGTGGTCCCCTCGCCGCCCCGGGGCCACAATTAGATATCTTTGTGCCATAATTCACATGTAATCTCTAAAGGCTCCCAGGTCTCATCTACAAGTCTCTTTCCTGGCACAGCAGCATCACCACAGCCGACGCTTCCGACGCCGTCCCCGTAGTCGACGGTAGATTTTGCTCGGTGGAAACCAGCAGGGACTAAACTTTTAAAATAAGCCTCCATTACGGGCGCGTCGCGACGCGATTTTGTTATTGCAGCAGGATGATGGCAGTAAAATAGGCGGCTTGGTAAATATATATGTACGTATATTGTATATAATATGCACGTCGAGCACCGCACCGCTCAATTTATAGCGACCGTCGTGCTTTTTTTAATTTTAATCTGCTCACGAAAAAGGCAACGGACGGAAATTGTAATTCAGCTATGGCGATGAAATTAAAAGTTAGGATTTTTCTCTCTTTTAAAGTGATCCAGCCGAGAATTTTGTACAGCCTATAGTAAAACGATCAGCAACTAAATAAAAATTTAGACAGTAGTACAAAAACAAATACAGTCGAACTTCGATAACTCGAACTGCGATGTAACACATAAATACTTCGAGTTATCAAAACTGAACAGAAACTGAACTGCCTACATAAATACGTTAAAAATTACGGGATTCCCTCAGAAAATTCGACTTATCGAAATATTTCGTTCGAGTTATGAAGATATTCGAGTAATCGAAGTTCGAGTAATCAAGACAAATTTACACGCATTTCCTACTTTTGACGCTATTGCCAACCAATTTGGTTCTAATTATCAAAAATTCGAGTTATTGAAGTTCGACTTATCGAAGTTCGACTGTAGTTTTATTTATTTTTTCTGTCTATGTATATTTTAGTATACCTAGTGTTACCTATATTTTATTTTCTATTTAGTCCAACGGACCGCACTAAATATTTACAGAAAATAGCAGTCTGTCAATCTCATTAAATCTCTTGATTCCGCTAGTTGTCGACGTGTAAATCAAGTCTCAATGTTTGCTAACCTAACCTAACACATGGTCATTTTCCGTTATGGTCTAGCAGGGTCCTTTGTTTTTATTAATACAGTGTAAACTCTTTATAACGTCACTCGATTTAACGACAAACTCCTTAAAACGTCGAAATTGCTTGACTTTGGTTGGTTTACATTGTTTTCTATACAATATTACACTCTATATAGCGTCACGCTCACTCTATTTAACGACAACAATGCGGCATTATAAATCATTGAGCAGTACTTTCTAAGTTGCCGAAATAGATAAGAACTGCA
>NW_020439032.1:140316-144940 GCF_000699045.2 Agrilus planipennis
GTATATATGTTAGGCCCGAAGACCGAAAACGCTCAGTGGCCGGAAAAAACGGCCACATCGCGTTCTGGCTGCCTTCGAACGCACAGAACGCGTTTTGGCTGTTTTTAAACGCTCGCAACGCGTTCTGGTAACTGTTAAACAGCCGGAACGCGTTTTGTCAATTGTTGAACGCTCACAACGCGTTCTTAATGATTTGCCGCTTTCTACCTGCGTACAATGAGATTTATATTGTACTTACAAAACAAATGAATTTCAATCCATTTTTCAGTTTTTAGGAAACAATTAAATTATTGACAACTATAATTGGATTTTTTTGACTTCGACCAGGTCCAATAGTCGTCTCGCGTGTGCGATTTGGATGTCACAGATCCACGATATCTGCGATCCCTCGCCAGTATTTTCGCAGTCGTCGTGAGGGTCGTCAACTGTGGGACGAGTGACTAGAAGGGGTGGGAGGGGCTCGCTTTGACTCACATCTCTAGCCTCCGCTAATTCCTTTAGATCGTGATTTAAACCAGTTCAGAAAACGTTTCCTAATTAAGCTTCTGTCGCAAACGTCGTTTGGCTTTTTAGAAGTTTAATTTTTAGCCTCGTCGCCGTCTACGTCTCAAAAACGGTCCGGGGCTGCTTTTCGCGATGTGCGGCACCACCGCCCCCCCCCCCCCTTTTCGTCGCCATTGGCAACCGCACACAGCGCACTAATTTCGAACCGGCACGTTGTCGTCGCCGCCGACAAGGATCCGCGAAAAAAAGTTAATTTTCCAATGTAATGAATAATTTGTGTTTGAATTTCGCCCGAAGACGCGTTTCGAAGGGGTTGAATGCACTTGAAGGAACACGTTTAAAACCGGGCACTAACTCGACCTTTTTTAAAATGACCCGCTGTCACGCAGTATTATCGACCTTGCTAACCCTTGTAACCTCCAATAATACAGAATAGCGTTATATTTTAGTGGAAGTTTAGATTGTTATTGTATATATATATATCTACAAGGTGAAGAACCCTTTGTTTGACAGTTTTAACAACTGTAAACCTGTTCAGTCTGTTCCTCCAAAATTTTTGAAATTATTTCAAAATCAAAAAATCTCGTTCTGAGGATTATCACATCTTTAAGACGTTCATGTTTATGATTTTATCAGTTGGATCAGTTTTTCTAAGTTCATTTCTGTTAAGAACATTCCATGTTTTCGCATTTTCTTCCCACTTGCCCTTGATAATTACTTCGAGAATCGTTCGAATTATAGGGTTGTTCGGAAAGTCATTTCGTTTTTTCCCGACAGAGGATTTAATTGTATTCTTTTGCACCCAACTTCACATTTAAGCCGTATAATTTTTATATGCTTTGAGAGCTCATTGGTGCCCTTTTAAATATGGAGAGCGATAAGCAGCATTTTCGACATATCTTACTGTTTTACTACAGAAAGGGTAAAAATGCTGTTCAAGCCAGAAAAAAATTGACTGATGTGTATGGAGAAGGTGTGTTGACATTACGCCAGTGCCAGAACTGGTTCGCTAAATTTCGATCGGGCAATTTTGATGTCGAAGATACACCACGTTCGGGAAGGCCGGTTGAAGCTGATAAAAACGCGATAAAGGCATTAGTTGATGTGAACCGGCAAATAACTACACGTGAGATCGGATTGAGGTTAAATTTATCAAATTCAACAGTTTATGACCACTTGAAAGGCCTGGGATTATCCTCGAAGCTCGATGTATGGGTTCCCCATGTTCTCACAGAGAGAAATCTGTGTCGCCGCATTGACGTCTGCGATTCGCTTCTCAAACGTCACGAAAATGATCCGTTTTTGAAGCGCATCATCACTGGGGACGAAAAATGGGTTGTATACAACAACGTCAAACGCAAGAGGTCATGGAGCAAAAAAGATGAACCGGCTCAAACCATTTCCAAAGCCGATATTCACCAAAAAAAGGTGATGCTGTCTGTTTGGTGGGATTTTAAAGGAATCGTTTTTTTTGAGCTTTTACCGGATAACACAACGATTAATTCGGAAGTCTACTGTCATCAGCTGGACAAACTGAATGATGCACTTCAACAGAAAAGGTCAGAACTAATCAACAGGAAAGGTGTAGTGTTTCACCAAGACAACGCGAGACCTCACACAAGTTTGGTCACTCGCCAAAAGCTTTTACAGCTTGAATGGGATACAATGCTACACCCACCATATTCTCCAGACCTGGCACCATCGGATTATTATTTGTTCCGGTCACTCCAAAATTTTTTAGACGGTAAAACCTTCACCTCAAATGAGGAGGTCAAAAACCTCCTCGATCAGTTTTTTGCCAGCAAAGACCAAAAATTTTATGAGCGTGGAATTATGCTACTACCAGAAAGATGGCAAAAGGTGTTGGACCAGAACGGTCAATATATAATTTAATAAAGTATTTGTTTATTATACGAAAACTGTCTTTCATTTCCACAAAAAAAAACGAAATGACTTTCCAAACAACCCTATATAATTCCACATTTGGGTATAGTCTTCACTCTACAGGTTTTTTATTTTTGTCATCAAATTGCTCAAGTAACTTGAGACACCTCATTAAAATCCGATCAACGACCTGTCTGTCGTCTCTCAAAGATTACCTTAATATTTTTAAGTTGTTAAGTTATCGCTCAAAAAATCGACAACGCCCATTTTCACCTGCTCACGACGATGACATTTGACTGATAGATGACTTAACTTCTTCTTCTGCTTCTTTCTCTTCGTAAGCTTTGTGACAGACTCTGCGTATGTATGCACGAAGCTATCTAAGATTTACCCGCTTTACATTACCCGTATTACGTCTTATCTGCGACCTTATACGATGGAGCAGAAGGCTAATTTCAAGTTTTCGAAGTTTACACATGTCAAGTGGTGCCGATATGCTGGCTCCCGACGACGCCTTCCTTGCCTCTGGCCCAGAAGGCATCTGATGCGTCGCGTCGTCACCGTTGTCGACGTTTTCGATGACAAAGGACCGTCTTAATATATTTTGCGACGCCTTTAAACGTCGCTCCGTGGTATCGGAGCTCAACGTGAAAAGGTCAGATCACCTTTCCAAGTAGAAGAACTTGAGTTGGAAGATTACCGAGATACTCACAGCTAATCTACTGACGACATTTGAAACTTAACGTTTACTCCAAAAATTTTTAGATGAGATCAGACTTTTATCCTTCGAAGAAGAAAGTACTAATTAAAAAGGGGGTATGAGACGCAGTCACCACCAAAATAATACTTCTAAAAGATAACTATCATTTTGATACTGTAGTGTCATATTTGTCATGTGAAATTTTCTTTAGTTGCAAGGCGTTATATACCTGACAACATTCAATTGTAATGAGTGGTAAAAATCATTAGGCGCAAGGTGTGGACTATACGATGGATGACTATTAGGAATAAGTGATATTCCTTCCTTTTTTTATCCTTATTATGCATAGATAATCCCCGGTTGTTTTCCTCTGCGTCCATGTACATCTTCAATGGTAACTGCCTAGGAAGTTAGGAAAATCCATTACGACCTTTAATAAATTATTTCAACTAATATTGCACGCCATCGGAAGGCCCGGACTTAATGTTTCCACCATAACCGTTGTTGTAGCACAGTTGGATCTCGTCCTGATATCGGAAGTCGAATATCGGAGAACATTAATTTTTAGTGACTAATCATAGGTCAGTTGTAACTACACAATCAGTCAGTTATACAGAATAACATCATAGTTAGCCTTGTGTGGAGACAAAGACGTGAGGGCGAAGAGAGGCGGAAGTAGCTGATTAATCATAAACAGTTTCCACCCAGGATAATTACCAAGGAAATAATCGAACACAATCCATTAATCTGATGTTGCGACGCCGTCGCCGCGCGCCGCCCCGTTGGGTTTTGGTACACAGTTAATTACAAATAACTCGATTTTAGGCGAATAGGTTAAATAAGCGCGGGGTAATCTATTGAAATTAGTGAGCGGGGTGCGCACCTTTAGCAAACCAGCGTTGACTTAGTAAGAGCGGTGGTGGTGCTATCGTCGGCTGCGACGACGCTAGCGTCTTCGAAGATGCTCTCTCATTCTCGCTCTCGCGTTTTCACTGTCTCTTATTCACTCTCTTTCGTTAATAACTACGTTGTAGTCGTGGGGACGGTGGATGTTATGTAGTGAACTGGCAAATGGCCTGTGTATTAGAATTATGCAGGCTGAGATGCCAATGTGTACTCAGGGGTTGGTTTAGGCCCCAATGAATACAGTAACAACATACACCCCCGACATCGGCGTTAACTATCCACCGGCCGCCAACGACTCATACCACTTGACTAATAGTTCCTAGAAATTATCTTGAAACCAAATTGTAATTAATGGAATGGTCTTTTATAAGCAAATAAAAATGCAGCAAATAAATAGCTGTCGGCTAATTTGCAGTAATGTTGGCGTCAAAACGAAAATTAAAATTAAAACCCTCAAGGATGTTTCTGAAATAAGAAGCAAGCGTACATGAGGTGATAGGGAACTATAAAACACGAAAATTAAATAAATGTTTAGTAAAATAATTCGAAGTGGTCTGTATTCTGTCGAAACTGCCAGACGCGGATCGCGATTTCGATCTTTTTGGATCTCATCAGCGCGTCGCAGGCAGC
>NW_020439032.1:145848-163115 GCF_000699045.2 Agrilus planipennis
GAGGTGATCGCCGAAACTGAGGCCTATTTTGAAGCAAAGGACAAATCGTACTACAAAAATGGTATCGAAAAGTTGGAGGATCGCTATAATCAGTGTATCACCCTTGAAGGGAATTATGTTGAATAAAAAAAACGAATTTTGCAAAAAAAATGTGTTTTACTATTTTAGGCCGGGGACTTTTCAATTGACCTGTTATATAGTTAACATCCTCTAAATCTTACTTATTATTTCAGAAACACCCTGTACAGGTGAGGTGCTTGGGTTTCCTCTAAAAAGTTAGTGACAGTGTTTTTACTTTATGTTTTCAACTGTGTTTTTATAATGTTAATTTCAGAAAAAGCTATCTCTCTTGTTAAAATAAAACTGAAATGTTAACATCCATTCCTAGATTAATTCACGCATACGTTCACGCAATTGTTTTGCACTGGCGGTGGAGCAGTGATAGAAGTGAGTATTGCGTGGCTTGCTGCGACTGACCGACTGTCTACCTAAGGGACTTCGTTAATTCTTAACGCGTATACATGGCCGCTGTCAAGCAATCAGCGGACCTTCATCAAGCAGCCCAAGAGGTCTGCAGAATCCCGATAGAGCCCTAATTCCCCCTGATCAAATATTGATTCAAAACTCTCCCCCGGCTTAACTTCACCACTTTACATACAGCCACCGGCCGCCCCCTTCCTAACGTCCACCACCCCCGCCCACTCCGCCACTTATACTCTCCTCTGCTCGCTCTCTTTTTCTTCCTCTTCGTCCAGTTATTAGCAACGAGAAATGATTTACTGTAATGAGTTTTTTTCACTGAAAGAGCAAAGCCGGTGTTAATATCGTTAATTAATATTTGAAATGTGGACGAGGGGCCCGAGTCGACGACGCCGAGACGCGGCCGATTTTCAATATCGGACGCTGGCGATGTCGCCAGCCTCGCGTCGTCGTCGCCCGCTTTTGCGACACTAACTCAGCGATCCCTTCGAAAAATTGGAAACGCTTTTCAAACTTTTAACTATTTATAAGACTCCTTCGAAATAAATATAACCATAAAAAAGGAAATCATAGCCAACTGGTCTACTTGAGTCTGAATTTCTTAATTAGAGTAAGTAATTAACTAACGTATGTATATAAACAATTTATTCGATACAGTAACACAGTAACGACACTTATTTATTTCGCTAATTGCCTATCTTTCCCTATTAGAGAAATTTTTTTTTGACTTTTCATTTGCATAGTCTTCTTACCGCCTGTCTTTAATCAACTGCTTACGATCAAATAGTAAATGAATATTTATTTATAAAATCACAAAAAATCAAATCAAAATAAAATTCCTGATTATCTTTAAAAGTTTCACGTAAATTTCCCCTGTTGGACGATCTATGTCTGGATTAGGGGAGACCGGGGATGGTTGACTAGTTTTTTACTGAATAGTTCATATTTTTTGTGTTTTAATGTATGTAGACAAGAAAAGCATGTTAATTGATAGAAAATCTATTAACCTAATAAAAATATGTAATATTTAGTTCTTAGTTTAGTATAATAGTGATGATTTAATGCATTTTACAAAATATTAAATCTTAGTCAATCTACCCCTGGCCCGGGGTAGGTAGACCATATGCCCGGGGTAAGTTGACTCATGTACCAGTAAGAGTCAAATCATGAGAAGGAGGAAAATAATTAAACATTTTTTTAAAATAATTAAACCTTTTGTTAAAAAATAAACTGGCTAAAGTTTCCTCTTCTAGATTAGTAAAAATTTGTCAATTTTTTATATATTCCACTGTGTCCAGGGTTAATTCTGCTCTCGTCAATTTCGGATTCTGTTCTAATTTTTCTTTTAATTTGGCCACGTAACGATTTAAAAGTCCAATAAAAAGTTAATTTATGTGTTGTTTTCAACTACATATTTCATTGGGGTTGGTTGAATAATTATTCAACCAGCCCCGAAAAAAATTGGTCTACCAACCCCAGACGCCATTTTTAATTTTGATCGCATGGCTAGCCTAAACACTGCCGTTGACTTGAAAAATAAGATATGAAATATGATAAATGTGCCCTCATTAAACGCTAGGACTAATAGAAAAATGATTTACATAAAACGAGTAGGCATCAGATCAAAAAATACAATATATCAAAATATTACTTATGTGATTGAAATATGAAAAACATGTCACTGTTCGAAAACGACGCACGACTGCGATGTGGCGCTTCAGCAACTGAGCGCGACGCGAAATGTAATACTTGACTATGATGAAATGACATAGTTCATACACTGTCAACGAGTTTTCGGTAGTTAGTCTACCTACCCCTATAGTCAATCATCCCCGGTCTCCCCTACAACTTCATAGGTACCTACAGAACCCTCGTCCTTCACGTAGATTATAAAATTTTAAATAAAGTAATCTTAATGGTAACGAAGGTGCTGCAAACGTTGAAATAGTCCGCTCGATAAACTCGATAATATCGGGCAGGTTTAAGATGGAAGCGACGGCGTCGCGACGACCTTTCGAACGTCACGCCGGATATGGTTGCGCAATAATGACACACGAAGTGCAACTAGATATTCTTACACACAAACGGAGCTAATCAAGACACACGATTATGATCCGAGACGAAGACGGCAAACTGAACTCACCACCGCTCTCCCTCTCCCCACACGGAGAAACCAAAGCACCCGCCACGCTCTGTCGCTCTTGTAGCCATAAAGTGTCGCGCTGTACCCCCCAAAACCACCACCGTACGGCCAAAACCAACGAACCCCTCGCGACTCGACTGAAATAGTTAGCGGTATTACGTCTTAATTCAACCAAAAAATATATCCGTGTATGCAACGCCTTGTGACTCCCCAGAGGGATTAGGATAATTTTGTCGGAAGCGAGCAAAGAAGGTCCTGGAATAAGTCTGTCGTTACTCGTTACACTCGTTTAATTTTGTGGCGAATTCCGAGAACGAAAATTGTACATTCTTCTTCTGTAAAGAAATAATATGATTAACAAACGATCATTAGTATTAAAAATTACAAAAAATAATAAAAATAGAATGTAGATATCCAAACTTTAATACATTTCATCTACGTGTTTAGATTTAAATCTCTTAATCTGCTTTATTAATTAATGGTTATTTTGTTTTTGTTTAATTTACATTTTAAGACGTATAAACTGTGAAAGAATTGGCTTGTTTACCTATCTGCAATATCAGGTCAACCCTATTTAATGTTTATTTTTTCTTCATCTACCCATACGAAGAAAAATAAGATCAGTTTATGGTTTGTTAGTAGATTTACTCCTCCGAGCATGCTAATAATTCGTTTGACATCTGAAAACTCGGCATTCCACCGATGTTTTCTTTCGTTCCTTAATTCTCTCACTCCGAGCAAAGTGAAAACTTTTTCGCAGGCTTTCCATTCCCATCAACATACGCTCGATAAATTTGCATTATTTTAAAATCCACCATTCGCATTTATACGTACGTACGTACGTATGTATGTATCTATGTTGCGAATCCACGCGTGCTTCTGATTTTCCGAATCATAAAGGCAGCTCCGTGTGTCTCGGATTTTGGTTGGAACAAGGAGATGAGACGATGTGGGGTGTGGTGGAGAAGGTTCGGTAGCGTGCGTGTGACGGTGCTAGGAGGATGTTTCTCTCCCGAACGACGGATGGTGTGGGGTATCCGATGGCACAGGCACTTTTCCATCCGATTCGTACCCATTTGCGCAAATATATTCATCCATATGGGATATACAAGAGGCACGCGAGAATATGTAAAAGCTGTTCGAAATGCATCACATTTGGCCCGATAGTTTGTCGCCACCGACCTTTTTAGAAACAATCCGAACTTTATCGAGGAAAAGTTGAGGTGGAGCAGCTGACGACTATGCAAATCACGATGTGTATATATATATATATATATATTCTACGCTCCTGTACATATTTGGAGGAGTGCAAAGAGGTGAGAGTGTGAGGCTCGATTCCTCGACGACAGCGGACGAAAGCTTGAGAAATGGAAATTCTACTGGAGCATCTTTATCGTGTGATGCTTCGAATTATGAAAACGACATGCTAAGTTTTCCACGCAAAGATGCATACAGTTTGCTTAATACATTAAAATTCGCAAGGGAAATGTTTTTATTGGTGGTGGTGACAGTGTTTCCTTTAGGTACTTTTGCATAAAAGCTCTTGTCAGAAAAGTTATAGGCACATTCGTGAATACCAAAAAGCTTTTCTCGCAGTAGGTGCAACCTTTGTATAATCACGTTACATCTTTTTTCTCCAAACTAATATAACATATAACTCATTGCTGTAAAATCGTATTTTCTTGTTTATATGGAACGATATTCGAGATAGGATAGATGTCCTTCGAGCTGCTCCTGCGGTTCCGGCTTTTGCTTTACTGATCCCGAGTATCAAATAAAGGTCTCTCTTTATGCCGTCAACTTATTGACAGAGAGAGGGACCGAAGCTGATGGTAGTTGTAAAGGGTAGGAGTCAACTGGTCACCATTTGACCTTTGACAAACAAATCATCACCTAAATAATCTCGTCCAGTTACAAATTGATTCTCCGATGAATGAACTTCAAAGTTCACAAATTATTCATCTGTCTTGTAGGTAACATCAACAAAGTCCGAGAATATTTTCTTGGAGTTCTTTGAAAAATAATCATACTATGTGATTTATTTAAATGTGTCCTGAAGACAACGATTTCTGTAGTTAAGGACTTGAGTTTTGAGCTAATTTTCGCATAATTTTCACCGAATTAATATGAATACATAACGCTAATATTTATTGATAAACTGGTTGAGGCCGTCCAAATGTGAACGCTATAGCCGTTGTAGATGGTGCATCCTTCGGGTTAATCGGTGATTTATCGAGATTGCCTATAACGTGCTGATAATATCAAATGACATCGAAGTCTAGTAGTATCGATAAATTACTAAGGAAAAATTGATCTACTTACTCCAGTCTATTCATTTAATCTGGTGCGTCATTAATTCAGTTGCACAAAAAAATACCTTAAAGTTCTTGTCTAAAAATTTGTAGATGGTAATTGGTCAACAGTAAACGTTATGTGGCTAATTACCACTTCTACTATCAATATTTATTTCTATGGTATATTTCTTATGTTTAAGTACCCAACTAAAAATATAGGGATGCGTTACAAAAATAGAAGAGTGATACTTAGTTTGTATAAACCGCAAAAGGCAGTTATGGAGCTGGGGCTACAACGTAGAGAAGTAAATATTAGGCACCGCTACTTTTTAATCTATACATCGACGTGATCAACTTCATTAAAGACAGTACAACTGTAGGGATAGATATACAGGGGCAAAGGATTAGTATGCATAGATTTGCAGATGATATAGCAGTATTAGCATCTAGCAAGGAGGAGTTAGAGATAGCTCAAATAAAATGGAAGCGGTACTGAAAAAACAGTAGTGTATGAAAATAAATAAAAGTAAACCTAAAACACTGGTATGCAAAGGAAGAAAAAGTAGGGAAAGAGCGAATATAAATATAGGAGACGAAAAATTAGAAGAAGTGGCTGATTTTAGATATCTAGGAAGTCAGATAACTCAGGACGGAGGGAGTAGTAGGGATATAAAGCAGAGGATAGCGCAGGGTCATGTCGCCTTTAATAAAAAGAAGTTACTTCTGTGCTCGCAAATGGTTAATTTAAAAATTCGAAATACATTGTTAAAGATGTATGTTTGGAGCGCAGCGCTGTACGGGTGCGAAACATGGACAGTGGGCGCGGCGGAAAAGAAAAGGTTAGAAGCGTTCGAAATGTGATGTTACAGGCGAATAATGAGGATACCGTGGATAGAGAAGGTTAGAAATGAAGAGGTATTAGAAAGAATAGGAGAACCGAGGACTCTATGGAAGCCAAGAAATAGGCGCGATAGGTTGGTAGGACAACTTCCCAGGCATGAGGGCTAGTCATAGACATATTAGGCAGAAACGGGAATTAGGAGGGTAGGGCGAGATTAGATGATTAGTTTTAGGGAAATGCGAAGATTAGTTCAGGATAGGAAACAGTAGAGATGCGTGTCCAACCAGGCTTAGGGCTTTATGATGCTGATAAGTACCAAACTATATCCCAATTTTCATCTATTGGCTGAATTTTGGGTGGATACTGAGTAGCACATTTGACGTGGTGTCATTTCTAGATTTTCTTTTTCTTCTTCTTCACGTTTCTCCGTAAAAAAAGAAGATTAATTTTTTCCATGACTTGCTAATGGGGGCCGTGTCTCTCAATTTTTTTTATTAAGGAGGGTGCGGTTTCCTTTTTTCACGGCGTTGTCGTCGCTGGTGGTGTGACGCTTCCATCAGCTTTATAATCCACTTGTGTTTACGTCAGTAAACAGCGGCAAGTGTTTGTCTGTGGGGCGGTGACGACGACGGGGGACGGGGGTAGCGCATATCACAGATGGAAATGCCCTATTTAAATGCAAATTCTGTATTTGTCACCTCAAGAAGAAAAAGTTCGATCTTTCCCTTAAGTTTGCATGTTTCCCTACAGACGACGCCGAGGACGCGTCGTTCTGCGTCGTCGGCGTGTCCTCTTCCACTTTTTCGTACCTTGAAGAAAAAAAAAAGACTAATTACGAAACATTTTTCACGACGCCAGATCGCCGTACAAAACGACGCTCTCCTTATATTTGTCTTCTCCTGTCTGACAACTTTTTCTCTTATTTGTCCTGACAAATTTTGTTTGTTATGATACTTACCGTTTTTCTTGTCGGTGATTTTTCATTTAACTTCCAGATGAAAAACGACGAGCAAGAAGCAAAAGAATTACGGCGCTTTATCGTTCTTACTCTTAACTTTTAATTCCAGGACGTAACCTATTATCTGTCTACTGTGACAAAGTTTCTGCGTTACTTTCATGCCAGTCAATTAAACAAATTCGGTCGAATGCGAATCGTTTCTTACGTAATTCTGGTACCTTGCTACTGACCGTACATACGTAGTCCAAAAATGTCTGGCCTAATTTAAAATTGATACAAAATTGAAAGTGAATCTTAAAAAATTATAATTATTCATCATTATCATCTAATTTAAGGATGGTAGGCTCCCTTATGAGCCTCTGTAAATACGGTAATCGATGAGGAATTAAACAATTGGAAACAATTCGGCGGGTTTAACTGTTTATATTCGGGAGTATTGTTGGTTGCATAAACATACATTCTACTGACATGTGAGCCATTACAATTTTTAGGTTAAATGCTGCGCACTTATTAGGGCCTCGGTTAAGAACTGAAGTTGAATATTTTCGTTTTGTATGTTATGTTTTTTATATGGTGGAAATATTTTTTTTTGTCTCGATAAATTCGTCGTTCCGGATCTGTTGTTGTCGGTTTCTTTGTTTCCAAATTCCTCCCGAGACTTCCCTTATCTGGTGATTAAAAGTTCTCCTGTCTCAGCGGAGGAGTGAGGACACACTTTTAATAAAGGACCGGGTCCCGCGACCGGCAACCGAAATAAATTTTTAATGTAATTTTCAGAATGGGACTCGGCGACGTTATTATAAATCAGTACTGGGAACACCAACCATTATGACTTTATTAAAAAGGGTTCGCTCGGCGGTGGTGATGGTGGTGTCGAAATGAATTTCAAGTGCAAGACCGGCGACCACCCCCCGTGTCGACTGAAATTTCAAAAGACTTGACTATACGTGTGCGCTAGATGGTCTCCTATTTTTACCGACGATTTTTTTTTACTTCTACTTAATAAGAATGCTAAACAATTATTAGCTTAATTAAATAGTCGCTTAAGAATTATTATGCACGATAAATATTTCATATGAAGTCATTTATATGTATACAAGATGTTTCTGAAATAAGTAACATGCTCGCAGGAGATGATAAGGCTCTGTAAAGCAATAAAATTAAACAAAGGTTTGGTGGTCCAAATATTTAATTCACCGAGCTAGTCCGGCCTTGCTAAATCAATGCCTCATTGAATCAGTCGATTATTGGTACCATCGTCTCCGTAAAGTTACGTGTTAAATGTTCCCTTGTCAATGGAAAAGTTTTAATATGGATTAGTATATCTAAAGCGCAGCATTATCCCCACCATGAAGTATACATTTTTTTAAAGAAAACGCATATTATTGGGATCCGTCAAATGGGAGGAGCCTAAAAACATGGCGCCGATTAGGGAAAATTTATCGTAGTTCCTATAGTGTACCGTGCAATTTCCAAGTTTTTAAATTACGATAAAATGATAAGTATTGACACAATATGTGATTGGGCTGACACAAAGCCTCGGAAAGGAAATTTCGTTGAAGGTGAGCGTGTTTTTAATGCCAATCACATTATAAAATTCGGAAATAACAAATCCGGAAGCTAGCCTTCAAATTCCGTCAAGTTTACTGCCTACTTTTTACAAACTTCGGATTTAAAAAGTGATTCACGTTATATAATTGGTGAGGTGATTCTGGGTGATTTAAGCAATATCATATCAATGACTTGCACGTGCAAAGCCGATTTAAGAGAACGTTGCAAACACATTATTGCAACTTTGTTGTATTGCAGCAGGTAGGTTCTTAACCTCAAAATACTTATATCGTATCATTAGAATTGTGTTAAATCAATTACACAGGAATAAATAATTTCTCACTTTATAATTTTAGTATGATTCTAGTTTTAAATATTAAGGTTATGGCTGATGGTAAATACTTGCTGAAATATAATCATGTGCATTAAAATGACGTGAACAAATTTTTATTCCGGAATTCACTTCTTTGATACCTACTGCTTTCATCCAAGCTTCTATTAGTTTACTTTTTTCTCTAATTTTCCGAATATATTTTTTACATATATAAAACGGTTAGTTTTTATTGGAAAGTAGTTAATGTAGGTGAAGAGTGAAGATCTATGTCTGAAGTGCTATTGCAGCTTTTCACTGAACATATTAACTTTTTATTTGATTTAACTTTAGAAGAAAACTTCGACTCCATCATCAAAAAAATTTTTACTTTTTTAACGTGTTTTATTATTTTAATAAACAACTTTACAATTTGCGTGCACAGTTCCTATGTAATTTTTTCCCTCATTCGAGTTATAAATTTTGCCACCAGATGGTGTATGCCCATTTGACGGATCCCAATAGTCATCGATCTCCCAATGGTCAACAAAATGTCCACTTGCTTCCTGCTTCTCCCTTTCCAAGTAGCGAACTCATTATACGTTATATCAAACGTTTCTATGTGAGATAGTTACCTACGTGTTAAAGTTTCAAGGGAACGTAAGATATCGGTCCTTGTGCTTGTAAGATCTAATAAAATCCTTCTGACTGAAAGTAAAGGCTTGACGGGCTGTACATGCTATTAGTGTAATACTAGCGGTTGGTAGCAGTATAAATTATTTTTAATGTAATTAATAAGTTTTGAAGTATCTTTTCGGGTAGATAGGTATGTGGTAAAAGAGGAGTTTCGTATACGGTTGAATAACGTTCTGATCGCGAATAGATTGCCGCAAGATTCTCATTAAACGCTTGCAAGCATCCTCTACTTTCACCCCCGTTCTCTTCATTTTCCAACCCCCTCATCTTTCCCTTATTTACCTCGACTGTGTAATAATTAAATGTCTGGAAGAAGAAGAACAGGATGCGAATCGGCACACGCGGGGTTTACTGATTGACACATTTTTAATTAGGACACTAATTATAAGGAGTCTCTGCCAATATTGGTTTACCCATCTTTTACTTGGACGGTTTTCCGCGACACTAACGCCGCCTATCGTTTTATTTATTTACCGCCTACAAATCGTCTTTCTGAAAACTGACGATGAAACTCACAACTTAAACTCGACAGTTATTAATTAAAATTAAAAATTCTTGAGATAACAATGTTATCCTAGCCTTCGTACATACATACGTACATATACCTCGAATCCTAACTCACTGAAGTTGACCTAGCTGCCCATATTTTAAATATGGCTGTGCCTCACTCTACTTAAAGCCAGCATTGAGCAGGTCCTTTAGGAGTTCATGAACATCAAATAATTTTTAATCTGGAATAATATATACCACTTTTAAGTTTTATATACAGTTAATTTCTTTAAATCTTCTTCTATAAGTCGAATATTTTTTTGTTCCCTTGACGACGTACATACTGTTTTACATTAATTTATAACTCTTTAACTCGAATTTTTCCATTTCTGAATCTAGAGATATGTGTGCGGGTTTTGTATTATAAAATTTCTCTTTGATTCGAATCTCTACTAATTTCTTTACCGAAACGGTAGCTAATAGCTCCAGTTTTATCACGATTTCGTTGACATTCTGCATCTGGTTGTAGTGATGTCGTATACAGTTTTTTTATCTAGTCTTTTTGTACTATTTATTATAATAGATTGTAAAGTTTTAGTCAAGATGCAAGGAGCAGTAGAGATTTAAAAGAAAGGATAGCATAGGGTCGAGTTGCCTTTAACAAAAAGAAGTCACTTCTGTTATTACAAAAAATATTGTTGAAGGTGTTTGTAGATCACGGTTCTGTACGGATGCGAAGCGTTCGAAATATGGTGTTACAGGCGAATGATGAGGATACCGTGGACAGAGGAGGTTAGAAAGAGTTGGAGAACAGTAGGCGCTGCGGAAATCAATAAGAAATTGACAAAATAAATAGGTAGAACACTTTCTCAAGCATTTAGAGTCGTATTAGAAGTCGAGACAGGAGTTAACATGAGTAGAGATAGACGTCGTTCAGATTGTAGTTCGCAAATAGTTAAGGATGTGGGATATTCTAGTTTTAGGGAAATGCGAAGATTAGCTCAGGGTAGGAAAGAGAGGTGGTGTGTGTCCAACCAATCTTAGGACTGAAAACCGTAGGATGATGATGTAAAACTTTAAATTGCTTAGTGTGACAACTAGTGACATTTAAGTATGTTAACTGAAAATTCAATTTTCGACGCGCCAAGATGGAATTCGTCGTGCAGTGGGTGCCGAAAAGAATTAATCAGGTATTAGGAAGGCAAGCACACGTTTTACTCCTGACGTGGAGCTTGATTTTCTCGTATGCGGGGGCGATTTACATAAGAGGCGCCAAATAAATTCCGGCGCGTATATAAATTTAATTCAGAATCCGCGCAAAAACGGATAATGGCTCCTGACAAAAACAGAAGCAACTCGTTTACCCGTTAAACCAAACATAGCTCTCCACTTACTACATACCCCGTGCCCCAGGCATACCTAAGTGCATATACACATACACATATAAATGTGTACCCACGTTATATGTATGTATGTCCGAAAAGGACGACGTGGTATGCGCTAATCTAAGTCCATTAGAAAGTTGGTACGGAGCCCGGATGGCTGGCGAGACTCTAATCCCCTTCGAGATGGACTTAACACCAGTTCGCGCAGTTGGTACGCTTGTTTTCCTTCTACATATATCCGGAGGTCCTTTGGGAAAAGGGACGATAGCGAACCGCCGGGACAGCGCTTTTTAAAATTCACGCTTTAGTTGGTCGTGACCGATCCTTTTAAAAATTTTCAGGATAAGTACGTATTACCTACCTAACAACGTTTAGTTTTTACTCGTTTCTTTCATTAAGTATGCAGTGGCGGTTCGTGATGATATGAAGCGGATGTTCTGCAGATGTTTGCTCTCCTACTTAATTCAATCCTATGACTTAAGGATGTTTGGGAGGTACAATCGGAGACAAGAGTACATAAAATTAGAAATTCGTGATCAATTAGGTTTCGCAGCATATCATGAGGTAAATAAATACCTATCTATACTAAAAAACAAATATACGGTTTGAGAGAAAATTTGGAATTTGACCAAAAACTTTGAATAAAATAAGAAATAACGAATAATATGGAAAATTTTTAACTGACTTTTGGCAGTGAATATGCCTTGATTTCAACTTCCAAATAAAAAAATATTTAGTTTCAATCTCTATTAATAATGAGGGCAAAACTTTTTAATATGTTTAAATAATAACTAAAACTTTAAAATTGCATTTATTTCAGACAATTGTAAATATTATAATTATATTATCAAGTAAAAACGAGATTTTCAGTTAATTTTTCATTTTTTCCTCGATAACCATTTAGTGAATTTGAATAACCTTACGCTAAAGTGATTCTCCAGAGTTCAAGTTACTTATTATAAAAGTTTGAAATTTCTGGTAGCTTTTTTTCTGTTAATAAAAATAAATTTAATCTGTTCGGTTAACGAATCTCCATAAAATGACGTGTAAAATTACAATTTTTTAAAATTTCAATAACTTTTTAACGATTTAATGAATCGATTTGTAATTTTTACAGGAGTTTTAGAATTGAATGAGGAACGTTCTTCTAAATTTTTATTTGTCTCGTACCAATTTCACAAACCTCCCAAACATCCTTAAACTTATCGAGAAGTTGTCGAAGCTACATATCACCTTTTGATAAAAATAATTCTAATTATCTGCATAATATAATTGCAACTATAGAACTGACATAATTAATACATTCTCCTTTACAACGATTGGTAAAATATTTATTGTGTTAAATCTGAGCAATGTTTATAATTTGTTTTAGGGAAATGCGAAGATTAGTTCAGGATAGGAAAAAGTGGANTGCTTTGTTTTCTATTGTTAATTTATATACATTTTTGTTTTAAGAAATTGCTAAACATTTTCGTCTAGTACTGTACAGTTCTAGCCGATCTCCTAAGACCGCCCCTCGAGAACTCTGCTCGTTCGAGCTTGTTCCAACCATTTCTGTCTTGCTCACGCCTAGTGTGTATTCTTTCTATCTTCGCGCACATTTCTTCAAGGTCACAATTCTAACAAATTGAAATGGACTGTACTTATTGTTACTGATCATATTTTTGACGTAAAAATATACATATGTACCTGTATGTACTACAGGAGCGAACCCTGTCGACGTAAAGTTATCCTAACTAACGAANTATGGTTAGATATAAAGGATTCATACAAATCAAAAATTAGCAATTTTTCATACAGAATTAAAACAATACAAGGAAGAAATGAGTCACCCCTCAATTGCTGTTAGTTTGGAGTCTTGTGCAAAAAAAGTAACTACAATTCTTCAAAATATTTTGTTAGGACAACCCTAAGCCATTCAAGTAGCTTCTCTCTTGCCTCCTTGCCCCCATTAACACCTAATAAATCTGTTAACCGTTGTATAAATACATCTTAAGGACCTTTGTTGTTCCTGAACAAGGAGTAACGGAGACGAGTCGTAGAGTCCTTTTTCCTGCCTTTTTTATTTTTATTGCGCGCAATCCCATTGTTGTAAATAGATCTTAAGGAGTGAATAAGTAAATTAGAAGACGTGATAACAATCTCCCCTCTACGGCGAGGAGGGGATCGAAGAAGACATCCGGCCATCATCTCAGGTCCCTTTTTTACGTTGGCGTCCTGTTTTTCTTTTTAACGAGAATCGGCCCTTGAACCAGCATACGTAGGCGCTGCGGAAATCAATAAGAAATTGACAAAATAAATAGGTAGAACACTTTCTCAAGCATATTAGAAGTAGAAACAGAAGTTAAGAAGGTTTTTTCGGTAAATGCGAAGATTAGCTCAGGATAGGAATGAGTGGAGGTGTCTGTCTAACCAGTCTTAGGACTGACGATCTTATGATGATGAATTCGCAAAAATTACTTACTAAATATCGAAAACAAATAACCAATAAGAATTAAACGACGTTACGTCTGCGNCTTGAACCAGCATACTGCCTATTACAGTGGTCCAAATTTAAATATTGAAAATCTAAAAGAGCCTTAAAAACCAAAATTTACCTTATAGAGATATTCTATACAGTAGGGTTACTTCTTTTATCTTACTTAATATGCCGGCGTTTTTTGCAAGTGGTCGTAAGTCAGCTTTATGTTCGAACTGTATTGCAATATATAAAGACGGTTCAATTATTTTATCAAGGTGTAAAGATACTATGACTTCATAATGACACTGTGTGCAATACATCTCTTGGAAAATCGTAAACGAAGTGGTGAAACGACAGAAGGGGGGGGGGTATTTTAGGGCATACCAAGAGTTAGCCTACTGTTTGGAATGTATTTATACTCTGGCAGTGTCAGTCAATTTCTAAAAAGAAGAAAAAGGCTTCACAATTTGTATATTACACGAACTATTTCGAGCAGCATTCAAACAGCATAAATTCCCAATTTAATGAATAAATCTGTGATCTCATTTAATGTCATTTCCAAACACGAATATCTAAAAATATTGAAGATACATTTTGATAGTACCTGATGGGATTAATTGATTGAAACTGTTTACAATATGCTTGTAATTAAATCGAAATTGATTATAAAATGGCTACGGCTCTTGTCATGTTCCTATGATAAACGTAGGAATATAAGGACGGAACAAAAACTAGTGGGGAAGAGGCTGTCAAAGTGGAAGCAGAGAGGTAACAGGTATCTAGATTCTATTGGATACGCGGTATGAGATTACGCAGAATTTAGGCACCAGTTATCCTTCCTTATGAAATCTCAGTTTGTTTAAGTTTCCCCTCTATATTCCTGTGGCTATGGTTAGCATTCGTCATGATCTCTTGACTTCCTTTTATTCTTTGTAATAGGGAACCCCAAAAATACATTTATTTTTCGATTAATATTACTGTGCTTCACGTCGGTGGACGAAGTGGCAAGTGCGCCTGAGCATCAAGTGTTTGCCTGGCTGATTGCTGTTTAATCAGCATGTCTTGCGGAGTAATTTTTATCCCTATTAAGACGGAAAAAAAAAGAGATGAAGAAGAAGGATCTTGGGCCTTTGTGCCCGCGACTCATCCTTCTTGATTACATTTTGTGTGTTCAGCTCGACGCGACGAACCAACGAACCCCGTCGGTTTTTCAACGGCGGACCCTGCCATCAGGCGACTGATCATTTATTTTCTTTATCTAACACCACGTCCGTCGCATAAAACTGATCAACTTCGAATTTACTAGCAAAAAGAAAGGGAAACAAATCGTTTGTGTAACCAAAAGTGTACACCTTTTAGGTAAATACTCAAAGTGTGATTAATCATAACTGATACTGCATACTGATATATTTAAAGAATCAGCATCATCATAAGGTCGTCAGTCCTAAGACTGGTCGGACACGCACCTCCACTCTTTCCTATCCTGAGCTAATCTTCGCATTTCGCTAAAACTAGAACAACCCATATCATTAACTATTTGCGAACAGTAATCTAATCTAGGTCTACCTCATACCCTCCTAACTCCCGTTCCTGCCTCTAATATGTCCCTTAATTTGTCTCTGACTATACCTTCATGCCTGAGAAATGGTCTGTGTTCTGTCGGAGCTGCCTGCGACGCGCTGATGAGATCCAAAAGTTTCGACAGAATACGGACCACTTCGAATTATTTTGTTCGATTATGGTAACGTGCCTATCACGTTGAGGTGAGCTACGCCGGGATTCGTTTCAGCAAGTAGATATCCATATTTTTAAATGGACCTTGCAGGAAATCGAGATCCGCGTCAGGCAGTTTCGACAGAATAAAGACCACTTCGAACCATTTCTGCCTTTAATATGTCTCCGACTAGACCTTCATGCCTGAGAAGGTTTCCTACCAACCTATCTCGCCTATTTCTTATTGACTTCCNTTACGAAACATTTTTCACGACGCCAGATCGCCGACGCTCTCCTTATATTTGTCTTCTCCTGTCTGACAACTTTTTCTCTTATTTGTCCTGACAAATTTTGTTTGTTATGATACTTACCGTTTTTCTTGTCGGTGATTTTTCATTTAACTTCCAGATGAAAAACGACGAGCAAGAAGCAAAAGAATTACGGCGCTTTATCGTTCTTACTCTTAACTTTTAATTCCAGGACGTAACCTATTATCTGTCTACTGTGACAAAGTTTCTGCGTTACTTTCATGCCAGTCAATTAAACAAATTCGGTCGAATGCGAATCGTTTCTTACGTAATTCTGGTACCTTGCTACTGACCGTACATACGTAGTCCAAAAATGTCTGGCCTAATTTAAAATTGATACAAAATTGAAAGTGAATCTTAAAAAATTATAATTATTCATCATTATCATCTAATTTAAGGATGGTAGGCTCCCTTATGAGCCTCTGTAAATACGGTAATCGATGAGGAATTAAACAATTGGAAACAATTCGGCGGGTTTAACTGTTTATATTCGGGAGTATTGTTGGTTGCATAAACATACATTCTACTGACATGTGAGCCATTACAATTTTTAGGTTAAATGCTGCGCACTTATTAGGGCCTCGGTTAAGAACTGAAGTTGAATATTTTCGTTTTGTATGTTATGTTTTTTATATGGTGGAAATATTTTTTTTTGTCTCGATAAATTCGTCGTTCCGGATCTGTTGTTGTCGGTTTCTTTGTTTCCAAATTCCTCCCGAGACTTCCCTTATCTGGTGATTAAAAGTTCTCCTGTCTCAGCGGAGGAGTGAGGACACACTTTTAATAAAGGACCGGGTCCCGCGACCGGCAACCGAAATAAATTTTTAATGTAATTTTCAGAATGGGACTCGGCGACGTTATTATAAATCAGTACTGGGAACACCAACCATTATGACTTTATTAAAAAGGGTTCGCTCGGCGGTGGTGATGGTGGTGTCGAAATGAATTTCAAGTGCAAGACCGGCGACCACCCCCCGTGTCGACTGAAATTTCAAAAGACTTGACTATACGTGTGCGCTAGATGGTCTCCTATTTTTACCGACGATTTTTTTTTACTTCTACTTAATAAGAATGCTAAACAATTATTAGCTTAATTAAATAGTCGCTTAAGAATTATTATGCACGATAAATATTTCATATGAAGTCATTTATATGTATACAAGATGTTTCTGAAATAAGTAACATGCTCGCAGGAGATGATAAGGCTCTGTAAAGCAATAAAATTAAACAAAGGTTTGGTGGTCCAAATATTTAATTCACCGAGCTAGTCCGGCCTTGCTAAATCAATGCCTCATTGAATCAGTCGATTATTGGTACCATCGTCTCCGTAAAGTTACGTGTTAAATGTTCCCTTGTCAATGGAAAAGTTTTAATATGGATTAGTATATCTAAAGCGCAGCATTATCCCCACCATGAAGTATACATTTTTTTAAAGAAAACGCATATTATTGGGATCCGTCAAATGGGAGGAGCCTAAAAACATGGCGCCGATTAGGGAAAATTTATCGTAGTTCCTATAGTGTACCGTGCAATTTCCAAGTTTTTAAATTACGATAAAATGATAAGTATTGACACAATATGTGATTGGGCTGACACAAAGCCTCGGAAAGGAAATTTCGTTGAAGGTGAGCGTGTTTT
>NW_020439032.1:167003-177701 GCF_000699045.2 Agrilus planipennis
TTTTCTGTTAATAAAAATAAATTTAATCTGTTCGGTTAACGAATCTCCATAAAATGACGTGTAAAATTACAATTTTTTAAAATTTCAATAACTTTTTAACGATTTAATGAATCGATTTGTAATTTTTACAGGAGTTTTAGAATTGAATGAGGAACGTTCTTCTAAATTTTTATTTGTCTCGTACCAATTTCACAAACCTCCCAAACATCCTTAAACTTATCGAGAAGTTGTCGAAGCTACATATCACCTTTTGATAAAAATAATTCTAATTATCTGCATAATATAATTGCAACTATAGAACTGACATAATTAATACATTCTCCTTTACAACGATTGGTAAAATATTTATTGTGTTAAATCTGAGCAATGTTTATAATTTCGTTCGATAATCCAGTTATTATATACCATATCCTTTTTGAAGCCACCGTTACATTAAAACAAAAATTAAAGGAAAAACAAAGAAATTTTGTAGTCAAACTTATGGTTAGATATAAAGGATTCATACAAATCAAAAATTAGCAATTTTTCATACAGAATTAAAACAATACAAGGAAGAAATGAGTCACCCCTCAATTGCTGTTAGTTTGGAGTCTTGTGCAAAAAAAGTAACTACAATTCTTCAAAATATTTTGTTAGGACAACCCTAAGCCATTCAAGTAGCTTCTCTCTTGCCTCCTTGCCCCCATTAACACCTAATAAATCTGTTAACCGTTGTATAAATACATCTTAAGGACCTTTGTTGTTCCTGAACAAGGAGTAACGGAGACGAGTCGTAGAGTCCTTTTTCCTGCCTTTTTTATTTTTATTGCGCGCAATCCCATTGTTGTAAATAGATCTTAAGGAGTGAATAAGTAAATTAGAAGACGTGATAACAATCTCCCCTCTACGGCGAGGAGGGGATCGAAGAAGACATCCGGCCATCATCTCAGGTCCCTTTTTTACGTTGGCGTCCTGTTTTTCTTTTTAACGAGAATCGGCCCTTGAACCAGCATACTGCCTATTACAGTGGTCCAAATTTAAATATTGAAAATCTAAAAGAGCCTTAAAAACCAAAATTTACCTTATAGAGATATTCTATACAGTAGGGTTACTTCTTTTATCTTACTTAATATGCCGGCGTTTTTTGCAAGTGGTCGTAAGTCAGCTTTATGTTCGAACTGTATTGCAATATATAAAGACGGTTCAATTATTTTATCAAGGTGTATAGATACTATGACTTCATAATGACACTGTGTGCAATACATCCCTTGGGAAATCGTAAACGAAGTGGTGAAACGACGGAAGGGGGGGGGGTATTTTAGGGCATACCAAGAGTTAGCCTACTGTTTGGAATGTATTTATACTCTGGCAGTGTCAGTCAATTTCTAAAAAGAAGAAAAAGGCTTCACAATTTGTATATTACACGAACTATTTCGAGCAGCATTCAAACAGCATAAATTCCCAATTTAATGAATAAATCTGTGATCTCATTTAATGTCATTTCCAAACACGAATATCTAAAAATATTGAAGATACATTTTGATAGTACCTGATGGGATTAATTGATTGAAACTGTTTACAATATGCTTGTAATTAAATCGAAATTGATTATAAAATGGCTACGGCTCTTGTCATGTTCCTATGATAAACGTAGGAATATAAGGACGGAACAAAAACTAGTGGGGAAGAGGCTGTCAAAGTGGAAGCAGAGAGGTAACAGGTATCTAGATTCTATTGGATACGCGGTATGAGATTACGCAGAATTTAGGCACCAGTTATCCTTCCTTATGAAATCTCAGTTTGTTTAAGTTTCCCCTCTATATTCCTGTGGCTATGGTTAGCATTCGTCATGATCTCTTGACTTCCTTTTATTCTTTGTAATAGGGAACCCCAAAAATACATTTATTTTTCGATTAATATTACTGTGCTTCACGTCGGTGGACGAAGTGGCAAGTGCGCCTGAGCATCAAGTGTTTGCCTGGCTGATTGCTGTTTAATCAGCATGTCTTGCGGAGTAATTTTTATCCCTATTAAGACGGAAAAAAAAAGAGATGAAGAAGAAGGATCTTGGGCCTTTGTGCCCGCGACTCATCCTTCTTGATTACATTTTGTGTGTTCAGCTCGACGCGACGAACCAACGAACCCCGTCGGTTTTTCAACGGCGGACCCTGCCATCAGGCGACTGATCATTTATTTTCTTTATCTAACACCACGTCCGTCGCATAAAACTGATCAACTTCGAATTTACTAGCAAAAAGAAAGGGAAACAAATCGTTTGTGTAACCAAAAGTGTACACCTTTTAGGTAAATACTCAAAGTGTGATTAATCATAACTGATACTGCATACTGATATATTTAAAGAATCAGCATCATCATAAGGTCGTCAGTCCTAAGACTGGTCGGACACGCACCTCCACTCTTTCCTATCCTGAGCTAATCTTCGCATTTCGCTAAAACTAGAACAACCCATATCATTAACTATTTGCGAACAGTAATCTAATCTAGGTCTACCTCATACCCTCCTAACTCCCGTTCCTGCCTCTAATATGTCCCTTAATTTGTCTCTGACTATACCTTCATGCCTGAGAAATGGTCTGTGTTCTGTCGGAGCTGCCTGCGACGCGCTGATGAGATCCAAAAGTTTCGACAGAATACGGACCACTTCGAATTATTTTGTTCGATTATGGTAACGTGCCTATCACGTTGAGGTGAGCTACGCCGGGATTCGTTTCAGCAAGTAGATATCCATATTTTTAAATGGACCTTGCAGGAAATCGAGATCCGCGTCAGGCAGTTTCGACAGAATAAAGACCACTTCGAACCATTTCTGCCTTTAATATGTCTCCGACTAGACCTTCATGCCTGAGAAGGTTTCCTACCAACCTATCTCGCCTATTTCTGATTGACCTCCATAGAGTCCTCTATTCTCATATTCTTTCCAATACCCCTTCATTTCTAACCTTCTCTATCCACGGTATACTCATCATTCGCCTGTAACACCACATTTCGAATGCTTCTAACCTCTTCTTTTTCCGTCGCGCCCACTGTCCATGTTTCGCACCCATACAACGCCGTGCTCCAAACATGCACCTACAGCAACCTTTTTCGAATTTCTAAATTTAAGAATAAGCGCTCATAATTTATATTTATTGATTTTTTACTATTTACTTTTTCTCATGAATGTTTTGGTTTCGGTTTATTTTGCTAACCATAGCCTAACTTTCAAGAGATGCAATTAATTAAGCGTCTATTCTGACGTAATAATTGAAATTAGTTTCGATTTCCTTACTATTCGGAAATATTCATCTGTCTTCTTTTTGTGGAAGCACAAGGCTGCTATCTGTCGCCTATGGTCATAATTAATTCTGATTTAGTCTCCATTTGTATCTATCTGAAGGAGTTCGCTTTCCGATTTCGCCTGATATTTCCCATTATTGGTTTCCGCGGCCGGGATATAACCCGGGGGAGTCCCGGAGCAGTTAGCACAGTCCAGCACTCCAGAGACACGGGACAATTCACCAAAAGATCTAACCACCACCGGCCGGACCGACGCGTCGCGTCCGTCCGATCGAAACCACCCTTCCCTACATCCCAGTCGATATTATCATCGCCTACTTGTCCCACTTGTCTGTATCTACACCCTACATCTCAACTGCGATACCTAAAAACATGTATTTTATTTCCAGATCGCTTTCTTTTTTCTTTTCTTTACTGGATGGCTTCGAGAAAATAAATCGAACTTCGTGTATAGTAAAATTGCTTGCTTCACAAACAGTTGTTTTTTAAGGATTGAATATTTAGCTTAACTGTAAAAGAATACAATTGGAAGCAGTATATTATCAGTTAATAATTCATTTCAAAACTAAATATTTTTTAGAACAATTATTTAGAATTTTAAATAAAGGTGAAGGTGATCACAAAGGTCTAGTCAGAGGCATATTAGAGATAGAAACAGGAGTTAGGAGAAGTAGAGACAGACCTAAATTAGATTACTGTTCACAGATAGTTAAGGATGTGGGATGTTCTAGTTTTAGGTAAATGCGAATATAAGCTCAGGATAAGAAGGAGTGGAGTCTTAGGACTGACGACCTTATGATGATGATGATTTTTGAATTTTGTTGAAAATATACCTGTATTATTGATTGTACTCAATTAGTTAAATCGACTTCTACTTAATGAGATAATATGAATGGAGCATATAATAAATATTAGTATTCCCTTAGACTTAGTAAATGGGGCAACTGAATCACTAAACGGTAACTTCATCAAGCCAATTGAGAATTATAGACTTTATACATTTGAGTCTCTCTGATACGAAAAGAAACAGTCTGAAATATTATAATATGTAATCATCGTGTATCAAATTTGGAGTTTAAAGGATCCCGCTAGATCCTTACAGAAAATTGTCCCCTGCCATACTTTTTGGAACTTTAGATTCTGATAATTCTTGGTTTGTAGATCAAAAGTCATAATTGGCGCTANTAACGTGTTTTATTATTTTAATAAACAACTTTACAATTTGCGTGCACAGTTCCTATGTAATTTTTTCCCTCATTCGAGTTATAAATTTTGCCACCAGATGGTGTATGCCCATTTGACGGATCCCAATAGTCATCGATCTCCCAATGGTCAACAAAATGTCCACTTGCTTCCTGCTTCTCCCTTTCCAAGTAGCGAACTCATTATACGTTATATCAAACGTTTCTATGTGAGATAGTTACCTACGTGTTAAAGTTTCAAGGGAACGTAAGATATCGGTCCTTGTGCTTGTAAGATCTAATAAAATCCTTCTGACTGAAAGTAAAGGCTTGACGGGCTGTACATGCTATTAGTGTAATACTAGCGGTTGGTAGCAGTATAAATTATTTTTAATGTAATTAATAAGTTTTGAAGTATCTTTTCGGGTAGATAGGTATGTGGTAAAAGAGGAGTTTCGTATACGGTTGAATAACGTTCTGATCGCGAATAGATTGCCGCAAGATTCTCATTAAACGCTTGCAAGCATCCTCTACTTTCACCCCCGTTCTCTTCATTTTCCAACCCCCTCATCTTTCCCTTATTTACCTCGACTGTGTAATAATTAAATGTCTGGAAGAAGAAGAACAGGATGCGAATCGGCACACGCGGGGTTTACTGATTGACACATTTTTAATTAGGACACTAATTATAAGGAGTCTCTGCCAATATTGGTTTACCCATCTTTTACTTGGACGGTTTTCCGCGACACTAACGCCGCCTATCGTTTTATTTATTTACCGCCTACAAATCGTCTTTCTGAAAACTGACGATGAAACTCACAACTTAAACTCGACAGTTATTAATTAAAATTAAAAATTCTTGAGATAACAATGTTATCCTAGCCTTCGTACATACATACGTACATATACCTCGAATCCTAACTCACTGAAGTTGACCTAGCTGCCCATATTTTAAATATGGCTGTGCCTCACTCTACTTAAAGCCAGCATTGAGCAGGTCCTTTAGGAGTTCATGAACATCAAATAATTTTTAATCTGGAATAATATATACCACTTTTAAGTTTTATATACAGTTAATTTCTTTAAATCTTCTTCTATAAGTCGAATATTTTTTTGTTCCCTTGACGACGTACATACTGTTTTACATTAATTTATAACTCTTTAACTCGAATTTTTCCATTTCTGAATCTAGNAATTATTCGCGCCTGTATTTTCTTTGCTTTAATCTAGGTTTTGGTACGTAAATTCCTATTGTTAAAACTGGCTCTGTATTAATGTGAATCTACCTACTCTAAAAATCACACTTTCATTATGCATGTATTGCTATAAAGGAATGAGCTTTTCCAATTTTACACATAACTATAGGCATCAAATTGGTAAATGCTTTCGCGACCAATAGGTGAACTGATGCTGCCTTGATTTGGTTCTAAAGGCCATCGTCGTTTGGAACTGCTTCCTTACGTTTCGCTAAAATGAGTGGCGAGCTTCTTCAAAAGTCCTTCCATCTCCAATGCTCGATGCGAAGCTAGCAAAACGTTAGGAAGCAACTACAACCAACGACGACCTTTAAGTCCGAATTAGGACAACATCAGTTCATTGTATGCATCCATTTTAAGTACTTAGCTACAATTGCTTATAACGTCTTACCCTTTATTAGTACATTCTTCCAAATCTGGGCTTTGAAATGTTCAATGCCCTCATGAGTTTATCTCGTTTTAGCAAGAATTACGCAAGTAATCTATATAAATTTGGTATCATTATGTAGATAATCATTTTCATATTGCTTTAAACATAGTTTCAATCTAAGTAGTCCACTATTAAATTATTTTTTCATTAAATTTCTGTGTTAATACTAAATTTAATTAGCGTGCTGTCGCCTATCTGCACTGAAAGTATTATTAGCGGAACACCACAGCTTAAAACGTTTCAGTATATCAAGAAAGACTTATCTGACATGCACAAGTGTCGTTGTTTTTATGGATATCTACATAACTCTAAAATGGTCTAGTTATGCGTAGTGTTTTCCCTGAAGTTTGCTTACGATAATTAGAAATAACGAGCATAATGTGCGTGAACGACTTTGCGAAATTGAAGTTCCAGTGTCAGGCCTGAGTCCTGACATCGCGAGTTGGATGAAGAAGAGCGAAGAGGCAAATGGCAGGGGATGATTGATTGGCAAGTTAATTGGATGATGGATGGAGTTTAGTTCATCAAGTGCCTCCTAGGAGTGGCGGTTCAGCCGCGAGTCATGCCCGTTTGCCGTCGTATTTCGCAGTCCGAAAATCGGGTTCCCGGTCCNATGTGTGCGGGTTTTGTATTATAAAATTTCTCTTTGATTCGAATCTCTACTAATTTCTTTACCGAAACGGTAGCTAATAGCTCCAGTTTTATCACGATTTCGTTGACATCTGCATCTGGTTGTAGTGATGTCGTATACAGTTTTTTTATCTAGTCTTTTTGTACTATTTATTATAATAGATTGTAAAGTTTTAGTCAAGATGCAAGGAGCAGTAGAGATTTAAAAGAAAGGATAGCATAGGGTCGAGTTGCCTTTAACAAAAAGAAGTCACTTCTGTTATTACAAAAAATATTGTTGAAGGTGTTTGTAGATCACGGTTCTGTACGGATGCGAAGCGTTCGAAATATGGTGTTACAGGCGAATGATGAGGATACCGTGGACAGAGGAGGTTAGAAAGAGTTGGAGAACAGTAGGCGCTGCGGAAATCAATAAGAAATTGACAAAATAAATAGGTAGAACACTTTCTCAAGCATTTAGAGTCGTATTAGAAGTCGAGACAGGAGTTAACATGAGTAGAGATAGACGTCGTTCAGATTGTAGTTCGCAAATAGTTAAGCATGTGGGATATTCTAGTTTTAGGGAAATGCGAAGATTAGCTCAGGGTAGGAAAGAGAGGTGGTGTGTGTCCAACCAATCTTAGGACTGAAAACCGTAGGATGATGATGTAAAACTTTAAATTGCTTAGTGTGACAACTAGTGACATTTAAGTGGGTTAACNTTACGCAAGTAATCTATATAAATTTGGTATCATTATGTAGATAATCATTTTCATATTGCTTTAAACATAGTTTCAATCTAAGTAGTCCACTATTAAATTATTTTTTCATTAAATTTCTGTGTTAATACTAAATTTAATTAGCGTGCTGTCGCCTATCTGCACTGAAAGTATTATTAGCGGAACACCACAGCTTAAAACGTTTCAGTATATCAAGAAAGACTTATCTGACATGCACAAGTGTCGTTGTTTTTATGGATATCTACATAACTCTAAAATGGTCTAGTTATGCGTAGTGTTTTCCCTGAAGTTTGCTTACGATAATTAGAAATAACGAGCATAATGTGCGTGAACGACTTTGCGAAATTGAAGTTCCAGTGTCAGGCCTGAGTCCTGACATCGCGAGTTGGATGAAGAAGAGCGAAGAGGCAAATGGCAGGGGATGATTGATTGGCAAGTTAATTGGATGATGGATGGAGTTTAGTTCATCAAGTGCCTCCTAGGAGTGGCGGTTCAGCCGCGAGTCATGCCCGTTTGCCGTCGTATTTCGCAGTCCGAAAATCGGGTTCCCGGTCCCCTTTTTGACCGACCAACGCGCATTATTCGTTATACTGTAATACTTGTACTTCTGCCTGTGTATTTGCACCCCCAACCTACCTCCCCTCTCTCCCCCAATGGAATTAGGTCGATACAACGTGTCTGTCAACGCAGTTTCCCCTGTACCTCCGCGAAACGAAGCAATTATTGGCAACCCTTTAAAAATTAAAACGGTAACTAATTAATCTTCCCGGAAATACCTACAAAATATTATTAGTTATTGCTCCGGAAGGACTTTTATTATGTAATAACTGTTTGCCAATTTTATTTTTCTTTTCCTTTTTCTCAATTTAAAAATATAATAAAAGTTAACTTTGGTCTCAATTTTGCCGGTTAGTAAAAGGATCATACAGAATTCTCCTCCGTTCTTTCACGTAGAAACATCAGTCGTTCAGGAGTTGGCATTAATTCACGACAGATTTTTTAAAACCAAAAGGGGATTTCCCGATCCACTTTATAACGAAAGTGTCCGGGAAAGAAAGCGGCGGCACCTAAAATCTGTCTCAATTACACGATAAAGGAAGATGATTGGCCCCCGGAACGACTCCTTAGATTACGCCAGAAAGCAAATTGATCTTTCGCCACCACCGTCATATCGTCCCCCCCTCCCTCCTATCCACGGGGGGTTCGGTTTTATACTGCCACCGCAAACCACCGTCGCCGTTACCGAACAACAGATCCTTTATATTCTGTTCGTTTTCCGCGATTTTTCGAAGGAAAATCGTCGACGAGCCGGAGGCTCTTATCAAGGGCACTTAAGGTCTCTGTTATTGCTCCCCGATAGGCTGTAAAAGGGTTACGAGTGATAATTTAACACACAACCCCATCGGAAATGCATAACGTCCCTTTGAGGATTTCTTCATTACTTTGTAACCGACTTGTTACGATCTTCACATTATAATGAACCGTTTTCCGAATGCATTACTACACCGTTGCCACTCTCTCCTAAATGGCATTATAAACCTTCCCGAAATGAATATAAAAACGGTAATATTGCAACTCTTGTGAAAACATAATACATAAAATGCACATTATCGTCCTTTGTGTCCATTTGTATGTGTACGAATTTTAAAGTTACTGTAAAAAGTTTTTCATATTTTCTTGTCAATTCACGACCCTCTCGTTCTTACAATTCACTTATAAGTAGGTATAACTAATTTTAATGTTATTTGGAAGAAGAAGTTCTAGGAAGAAAAAGGATAGTTTCTTAAAATTTTTCTTCCTTAAGTATAGAAAAGTAAATATTAGGAAGGGCGTCAGACAGGATGCACACTGTCACTTCTACTTTATTCGATCTATACATCGAAGACGCAATCAACATCATTAAAGACAATACAACTCTTGCGATAGATATAGAGTGGCAAACGATTAGTATGCTTAGATTTGCAGATGATATAACATTATTAGCATCTAAGAGGAGGAGTTAGAGGTAGCTTTAAATAGAATAGAAAACAGTACTTCATTAAAATAATCAAAAACACTGGTATGCAAAAGAAGAAAAAGTAGGGAAAGATCGAATATAAATATAGCAGACGAAAGATTAGAAGTGGCTGATTCATCGGTATCTAGGAAGTCATATAAGTCAGGACGGAAAGAGTACTAGGGATATAATGCAAAAGATAGCGCAGGGTCGAATCGCCTTCAATAACAAGAAGTCACTTTTATGCTCGCGAACGGTTATTTTAAAAAAAGGTTGTTAAAGGTGTGTTTGGAGCGCGGCGCTGTACGGGTGCGAAACATGGACAGTGGGCGCTGCGGAAAAGAAAAAGAAGCGTTCGAAATGTGGTGTTACAGCCGAATGATGAGGATACCGTGGATAGAGAAGGTTAGAAATGAAGAGGTTTTAAAAAAAATAGAACAGAGGACTCTANGGAGGCAGAAGTGGCCGATATTAGTTTCTCAACGCACCCCAAACGTTCTCGGAAGGGAGGACACGACTGAAATTAAGGCACACGCACTCTATCTACTCTTGGTAAAGAAGCAAGAGTCGTCAGTTGTTTTCGCTGCACTATCCTGAATGTAGCTTCAACTATATATATTTACATGTAGGTAGAAACTTCTCAAGAAGTATTTTGGCGAATTATCTTTACGAAATTACTAATTATCATGGACAGTATAGATCGAAGGAGAAAAATTGTAGAGCCTATTTTTGTCGAAAATTTGAGTATTCTCATCGTCAAAGCCATATTTTGCGAGACATTTGCAGAAAACACAAAAACCTACCCTTCAATTGCTTAAGCAATAGGTTCCGTTCGGAGCAAACACTAATCATTTCATGAATGTCTTCTGATTCTTTATCTGAAGAGAGTCCAAAAAATTTTAAACTCCTTGGAAATGGATACTCTAAAATATTGTTTTACCGAGTTCAATGTCATGGTCCATGGAATTTTGAAGTTCGAAAGATGAAAACCTGCCAAATCACCACTTATTGTACCTTTAGCAAGAAATTACGAAATTCCGTGAATTACGACTAAACAGCCCGCAAAACAATATCGAATTGATATACGCCAGCTGTGTAAAACTGAAAACTACAAGATATTGTGGTGTGCTAATAAATGCCTATAATCTAAAATTCTTAGAAACCAAAATAAAAAAGTATTTGCATTTTGTGTTTAAATACTTTTAAAAAA
>NW_020439032.1:179499-188662 GCF_000699045.2 Agrilus planipennis
TATATAATATATATTACAAACTTAATCCATGGACCTACTTAATGGATGAACCCTAACAAATAATTTTCATAATGTCAAAGGGCCTCTCATGATCATAAATAATTGAGTTTGAGTATTAAAAAATTTATATTCCGGTTTGAGATGCTGGAGAAATTAGATTTTCATATAAAAATTCAAAGTTAAAATTTTTTTAATTATTCGCGCCTGTATTTTCTTTGCTTTAATCTAGGTTTTGGTACGTAAATTCCTATTGTTAAAACTGGCTCTGTATTAATGTGAATCTACCTACTCTAAAAATCACACTTCCATGATGCATGTATTGCTATAAAGGAATGAGCTTTTCCAATTTTACACATAACTATAGGCATCAAATTGGTAAATGCTTTCGCGACCAATAGGTGAACTGATGCTGCCTTGATTTGGTTCTAAAGGCCATCGTCGTTTGGAACTGCTTCCTTACGTTTCGCTAAAATGAGTGGCGAGCTTCTTCAAAAGTTCTTCCATCTCCAATGCTCGATGCGAAGCTAGCAAAACGTTAGGAAGCAACTACAACCAACGACGACCTTTAAGTCCGAATTAGGACAACATCAGTTCATTGTATGCATCCATTTTAAGTACTTAGCTACAATTGCTTATAACGTCTTACCCTTTATTAGTACATTCTTCCAAATCTGGGCTTTGAAATGTTCAATGCCCTCATGAGCTTACCCCGTTTTATCAAGAACTACGCAAGTAATCTATATAAATTTGGTATCATTATGTAGATAATCATTTTCATATTGCTTTAAACATAGTTTCAATCTAAGTAGTCCACTATTAAATTATTTTTTCATTAAATTTCTGTGTTAATACTAAATTTAATTAGCGTGCTGTCGCCTATCTGCACTGAAAGTATTATTAGCGGACAGCTTACAATGTTTCAGTATATCAAGAAAGACTTATCTGACATGCACAAGTGTCGTCATAAAAACTGCAGTTGTTTTTAGGGATATCTACATAACTCTAAAATGGTCTAGTTATGCGTAGTGTTCTGCCTGAAGTTTGCTTACGATAATTAGAAATAACGAGCATAATGTGCGTGAACGACTTTGCGAAATTGAAGTTCCAGTGTCAGGCCTGAGTCCTGACATCGCGAGTTGGATGAAGAAGAGCGAAGAGGCAAATGGCAGGGGATGATTGATTGGCAAGTTAATTGGATGATGGATGGAGTTTAGTTCATCAAGTGCCTCCTAGGAGTGGCGGTTCAGCCGCGAGTCATGCCCGTTTGCCGTCGTATTTCGCAGTCCGAAAATCGGGTTCCCGGTCCCCTTTTTGACCGACCAACGCGCATTATTCGTTATACTGTAATACTTGTACTTCTCCCTGTGTATTTGCACCCCCAACCTACCTCCCCTCTCTCCCCCAATGGAATTAGATCGATACAACGTGTCTGTCAACGCAGTTTCCCCTGTACCTCCGCGAAACGAAGCAATTATTGGCAACCCTTTAAAAATTAAAACGGTAACTAATTAATCTTCCCGGAAATACCTACAAAATATTATTAGTTATTGCTCCGGAAGGACTTTTATTATGTAATAACTGTTTGCCAATTTTATTTTTCTTTTCCTTTTTCTCAATTTAAAAATATAATAAAAGTTAACTTTGGTCTCAATTTTGCCGGTTAGTAAAAGGATCATACAGAATTCTCCTCCGTTCTTTCACGTAGAAACATCAGTCGTTCAGGAGTTGGCATTAATTCACGACAGATTTTTTAAAACCAAAAGGGGATTTCCCGATCCACTTTATAACGAAAGTGTCCGGGAAAGAAAGCGGCGGCACCTAAAATCTGTCTCAATTACACGATAAAGGAAGATGATTGGCCCCCGGAACGACTCCTTAGATTACGCCAGAAAGCAAATTGATCTTTCGCCACCACCGTCATATCGTCCCCCCCTCCCTCCTATCCACGGGGGGTTCGGTTTTATACTGCCACCGCAAACCACCGTCGCCGTTACCGAACAACAGATCCTTTATATTCTGTTCGTTTTCCGCGATTTTTCGAAGGAAAATCGTCGACGAGCCGGAGGCTCTTATCAAGGGCACTTAAGGTCTCTGTTATTGCTCCCCGATAGGCTGTAAAAGGGTTACGAGTGATAATTTAACACACAACCCCATCGGAAATGCATAACGTCCCTTTGAGGATTTCTTCATTACTTTGTAACCGACTTGTTACGATCTTCACATTATAATGAACCGTTTTCCGAATGCATTACTACACCGTTGCCACTCTCTCCTAAATGGCATTATAAACCTTCCCGAAATGAATATAAAAACGGTAATATTGCAACTCTTGTGAAAACATAATACATAAAATGCACATTATCGTCCTTTGTGTCCATTTGTATGTGTACGAATTTTAAAGTTACTGTAAAAAGTTTTTCATATTTTCTTGTCAATTCACGACCCTCTCGTTCTTACAATTCACTTATAAGTAGGTATAACTAATTTTAATGTTATTTGGAAGAAGAAGTTCTAGGAAGAAAAAGGATAGTTTCTTAAAATTTTTCTTCCTTAAGTATAGAAAAGTAAATATTAGGAAGGGCGTCAGACAGGATGCACACTGTCACTTCTACTTTATTCGATCTATACATCGAAGACGCAATCAACATCATTAAAGACAATACAACTCTTGCGATAGATATAGAGTGGCAAACGATTAGTATGCTTAGATTTGCAGATGATATAACATTATTAGCATCTAAGAGGAGGAGTTAGAGGTAGCTTTAAATAGAATAGAAAACAGTACTTCATTAAAATAATCAAAAACACTGGTATGCAAAAGAAGAAAAAGTAGGGAAAGATCGAATATAAATATAACAGACGAAAGATTAGAAGTGGCTGATTCATCGGTATCTAGGAAGTCATATAAGTCAGGACGGAAAGAGTACTAGGGATATAATGCAAAAGATAGCGCAGGGTCGAATCGCCTTCAATAACAAGAAGTCACTTTTATGCTCGCGAACGGTTATTTTAAAAAAAGGTTGTTAAAGGTGTGTTTGGAGCGCGGCGCTGTACGGGTGCGAAACATGGACAGTGGGCGCTGCGGAAAAGAAAAAGAAGCGTTCGAAATGTGGTGTTACAGCCGAATGATGAAGATACCGTGGATAGAGAAGGTTAGAAATGAAGAGGTTTTAAAAAGAATAGAACAGAGGACTCTACTGAAGTCAATAAGAAGTAGGCGAGATAAGTTAGTAGAACACCTTCTTAAGCATGAAGGTCTAGTCTGGGACATAGTAGAGGCAGAAACAGGAGTAAGGAGGAGTAGAGGTAGACTTAGATTAGATTACTGTTCACAAATAGTTAAGGATGTGGGTTGTTCTAGTTTTCGGTAAATGCGAAGATTAGCTCAGGATAGGAATGAGTGGAGGTGTCTGTCTAACCAGTCTTAGGACTGACGATCTTATGATGATGAATTCGCAAAAATTACTTACTAAATATCGAAAACAAATAACCAATAAGAATTAAACGACGTTACGTCTGCGCTGTTACTTGAAAAACAGACTGGACAAGTAATGTTCATTAAATTGTACAATTAATAAAATCATCTTTAATATCAAACTTTTTCTTAATGTCGGTTCAAACTCCAGAGTTTAACTAGCCCTTACCGATTACCTGTGACAAGCAAGTTACAATTTCCTTAAAAAAATTACGTATTTTCAGTAGAATGACACTAAATTCCTTTTTCTCTTTCCCATTTCATTCAAACCACTTATACTTTTTTTGTATTACTTGTTTCTTTTTTCCCTCAGTTTTTCAGTTCTAAAATAATTTAATAAGTGTAACTCCATCCAAACAACGAATCACAAAGTTTTTTGTTATAGCGCCAGTAATTTTTTTATTATTTCCAATAACAAAAAAAAATTTATTACACAAATCCAATCTTCCAAATGTCTATGCGTAAGTAGTTAAGTAAATTTTTCTATTACAACCGAAACCGTTTTTGTTGTGTTACCCGAATAACTGTTGGTTGTTTACCCGAATCTGCGCGAGAGTGGCCCATAAATTTCTAATTTAAAGATTAGGGCTAATCCAGAAATTGATGAGTTTGCCACAGCACCGCCTTCGGGACGTTTCGCCACAAGAATGACAGTTAATATTCTTTGTTCTTATTCCGATGTTCGGGCGTTTGATGTAATTCTCTTTCCTTAATTTTTCATAGGGAAAGTTTGGTGAGAGAAGAATGCGACACAAAATTGTCGAAGGCGACTTGGTCGCCCTAATAACCAAATAAGATTGACACAGCCTCCTTTGCAAGCAATAGCACAAACGTCTCGTCGTTTATACTGTAACAGAATCGTAGTCGGCCTGGTGTGTCAAAATTGAATGTAGATTTTGAAATAAACACAATGAATTTGGTGAAAGTATTAGAGAAAAATTCTGTATCTGACTCTGATTTCTAGTTCGAAATTTTATTTAGATCTTCGTGGAATTTTGAATGATTATTTTACCGAAAAGGATTTCTTGCAGTTATCCTAATAGCAATTTCCTAGAATTCATATACGTATATATCCTCACGAAAACTTTGATTGTACTTGATGTACCGGCACAAATCGATTTTTGTTTTGTTTGTTTTCGATTACTGAATAACTTCGTTGATTGATTCAATCCTGAAAACATTGAAACAATTTACTTCGGGAAAATGCAATTTTAGATGATTTTCTTCGACGCGTTTCTATGTAGACGTGCTTACGTCCAGTCAAGATTGTTTGTCTCTCAACTTATCTCACAGTTATCTAACTGACATTTCTAAAGTTCAAGTTATCGAAACTAAAGTAAAAAATATATTATCATTAGAAAATACCACAAATGGCGCGGTAAATGCCATCTGTAGTACGATGTTACATTTTAGGATTACGTATGTTCCAACAAGGTCCATTTAAATATATGGATATCTACTTGCTGAAACGAATCCCGACGTAGCTAACGTTTCAGTATATCAAGAAAGACTTATCTGACATNTGTTGCTGAACTGAAGAAACTATAATATAAAGACAGAAAAACTATATCAAACAGAAAAATATGAATCATACTCAATCTTCGCAATCTTCAATATAGTGCAAACACCACAATTAGTCTAGAAAAACTCCAATACTTAAAAAATGAGCAAATGCCTGCAAGGTTTTCTTAAAAAAAGGAAAATCTATTTTGTATTTTACGTTTAAAATAACAAATCAAAGAAGTATTTGCATTTTGTGTTTAAATACTTTTAAAAAATCATTTTGCAGATCTCTGGTTATCTCTTACAATAATCGTCAAACATGACTGTTGCGTGTTTATTAAATGTGATTAAAAAATACACGGTTCGTTGAACCGATTATACTTACAGCTAACCTTAATTTAAAAATGCCTTTTCAAGAAGAAAATAACGTCAAAGTAACCTCTTCAAGCATTTTATCTTGGGTATAATTTAATTAAGCGCGTCTTAAAGAGGCAAAAGAAGGTGCTATAACGCTACCCCATCTCTCTCTCTTGCTACTATAGCGTCTTCATTGTATTTTTATTGCTCCTTTGTTGTTGTTCTTTCCTCTTGTACATCACACGCTCGAGCAGGGCCGCCTTTGACTGTGCTTTGGAGACTATAAAAACAAGAGCTTCGCGTTTACGGTTCACCTTCCTTTCAGGTGTATCTAGTCGGCTGCGGACGATTACAAAATATTTTCCGCGGTGGTATTTTATTAATTTTTAAGACCAACAGACAGCGTCCGCGTCGCGTCCGTCGCGTCGCGAGTTCTTCCCTCTTACGATCGCGAAACCGGGCTTCTTACGGGCCTTTTTAAAACCGCGATTCAGGGATGAAGGGGGTTATTAGCATGATGGCTACAGCTGCAAAACATAAATGTTTACAGCACAATAACTCCAATCCGCTGATGATGATAACGATACTATCATCCGACCGGAACACCTGCTTCTCGTAATGTATTCCGCAATGTTCCTGAAGGTATGAATTTTGGAAGAACTCTTACCCAAAAAAAAAGAACAACAGAAGAAATAGACCCTGTTGCAAAGGCAGGATGAAATTGAGTAACTTTATTATCGATAAGTATGTTTTCAAAGGGTACTATCCAAAACGTTTAATTTAGGTCAGAAAAATGTTCGGTTATTCAGAAGAAATATGGGAAACTTTTAGCACAAAACAAATTAGTCTTGAAGTCTTTTTATTGAAATATTCAATGTAAACCTTAAACTCTTGTTCAATGGCTTCCGAAAGATCGACCTGATTATTTAAACGTTAGACTTCGTCAACTATTGCTAAAGTGGTATAAATTCGTAGAGGTAGGGTTCTAATCTCCCAGATCTCTATGGGAATTTGGTAGGACCTATAGCAGTTAGTATTAGATAAAAATAACAATCAATAGTTTAGAACAATTTTTATTTGTTCAGTATTACAATTGTTTTAAGTGAAATATAACTATCCGAAGAAGCCAGTGGTTTTGCTTTCAATTTTTTTTTTTTTAATTCGACTTTTAACATGTATAGCACCCACAACGATTACTGATCGTTTCAGGAAGTTAGAGATATGCCCCTTCCCTTTATTAGGATGCGCCGTAGCATAATTCCAAATTCAATCATATTTGTCTGCGGAGCTCATTTCTCCACCGATCATCTAGCGAGAACTAGGCAAAAGCGTACAGTACCATTTGCAAAATTATTTAAACTGCCTCGTTAAAATTTAAGAATATGTTTTATTTAAAAGCATATTTAGCCAAAAATAATAACAAGTGAATTAATTTAACGTTCTACACACCTATAAAACTTTNACGTGATGCGGTTTTGGAAGTGAAAATTGGGCTCTTGCAAAGCAACTCGACTCGGAAAACATCCCCCTTTCACCTCCGCAACTCGTTCATTTCATCTTTTAAATCCGTTGATATTTGTTTTGCCAATTGTTTTGGTCTAATCTCCCACTGCACGATCTTGAAATTTTGCCAGTTCTTGTACGTTTCAATTCACACCCATTTGATTTCTGATGGTTTATGGACTCACATATCACAGCAAGCAAATGGTTCTTTAATTAAAAAAATGGAAATTCAATTATGATCTACTGAAACACCTTGGATAATGACCTAGCAGATGGTTATCAAATGGAAACAATTGTTTCTGTCAAAACATACTTGATTTCTGAAGAGTTGTCATAAGTAAATGCCTCAATAGTGAGATGTGATATCATGGCTATTTTTTTACTAATCTGCAATGTCATGGTCGAATAGGCAAGAACGATTATTTTGGCAGTTGATTTAGACTTCCATGGCTGTCGTCTGAAGAAAACTGGATTTCCTAAATTCTAACCGCGTCTTATTGATGAAATTCCCATGATGGCGTCAAAATTTTTTTGAGGTTTCGTGTACTATCACAAGGGTCATTTCAGGAACTTCACGTTGTCGATGCAGGATTTCCAACGCTGGTTTAACACCATGATCCGTCATGAGGATTTCATCAATTAGATGCAGATAGAACGATTATTTTGTCAATATATTGCTTTCGTTAGACTCTATCGAAACAATCTGCTGTCTATAATGCAACCGGAAAGTAAAATCCATGTTTTCGGCATATATTTAAGGTACCTGATTAAAAAAAAAAATTCCAGTCAAAACCAAATATATACGAGGAGTACGTACAACACAGTAGCATCATTAGTCTTTGATATGTGATTACGAATAAAAAGTGCATACCATGGGTACTATTGCCTTCATGACAGCATTTAAGAAAATTAGAAGTTATACAAATCGCTCAAAAATAGGTCAAAATTTAAAAAAGTAATAATAATAAAGCAAAATTTTTGACATTAGTAACGAGCCACTTCGTACAATTCCGTGGGCGATTTTACATTCAGAAGAATCGATTAAACTGGTGACGAGGAATATTTAACAGGGTTTCTCGTTTCCGGAAAATTCCTTGAAATATAATCGAGTTTTGCTCTTGGTGGAATACATTTTGGCTAACAAGCGCTTGCGCCCGCGAGTCCCGGTAATCAGTTTACCATCATTTATCCACATCTGCATTTCCTTCAATTTCCTGGCCACGCATCACCTTCAACGCTATCTTCGACATTTACATTTCCCCGACGCTTATTTTCTATTACTTACATTTCTCATCAAGTCAACCCCCAATCCCGTTCAACATCTCTCCTTCTTAAACAACAATCGAATACGTAACTTTATCTTTCTCTCCCATTTCAAATAACTGTACGCAAGTAAATGAAGATTTCGTAATCTTGCATACAATCGTCCATTATAATCTTTATTTGTGAAGAGATCGGACAAAATTCTCATCTTCAATTAATTATATAATACCTTTATTTGAAATTAACCACTCGTTTAAATAAGGAGTATATATTTATGCTTAAGCATATACCTGTCTTTTGTGCTAAGCATATATACATACTTTGAATCAACAATATAAAGGGGATGGAAATAATTTTCATTTATCAAACATGAATCTTTTATATAATTTTGCTTTTATTTTCGGTACAATAGATTTAACTAAATAAGAATTTAAACATGCTTTCTTTCCTGTAAGGGATCATCTCGTTCGCCCTCCTTGTCACAGTTGGTCACATTTGTGAGCTCCCCCTCCATGGTGTGACGTCACATATTTTGCAATTTTACATCTAGAAGTTATTAAATTGAAACAGCAATTCCAAAAATTGTTTTATTACCATTTCAATTATTTTTCAATATAATCAATATCAAATCAAACATTTGACAAAATTGACAAAACAATAAATTAACCCGGCGAGAGTGTGACAACAGCAACAAATTTTCCCTCACTAACCTGAGGTAGTTTATAGTGGATAAAAGAAATTGAGAATTAATTTTCACGTTAATAAATTATTAATTATATTAATGAAAGTTACAACCTTAATCAACTTGAATTCATAGACTTTGAACCCACTCATTCAAATTATTTTATCTATAACTGTTATAGCAGTCATTTTGTTCTCGTTTGGGTTGTTAATATCAGGATCATTTGATATGTCAACATCTTCTTCATCCAATCATATACGAGGGTGGATTGATAAGTTTCCGGCCTAACCAAGAGATGACGCCACTAGGCCTACCTTGAGGTGACATTCTATAGTACCATCCTTGGATAGCTTGTAGCTATAGTTTCAGCCCGATCTCCT
>NW_020439032.1:194459-197144 GCF_000699045.2 Agrilus planipennis
AGCTCATTTCTCCACCGATCATCGAGCGAGAACTAGACAAAAGTGTACAGTACCATTTGCAAAATTATTTAATCTGCCTCGTTAAAATTTAAGAATATGTTTTATTTAAAAGCATATTTAGCCAAAAATAATAGTAAGTGAATTAACTTACCGTTCCAGACACCTATAAAACTTTTGCTTTGTTTTCTATTGTTAATTTATATAATTTTTGTTTTAAGAAATTGGTAAACTTTTTCGTCTAGTACTGTACAGTTCTAGCCGATCTCCGCCCCTGGAGAACTCTGCTCGTTCGAGCTTGTTCCAACCATTTCTGTCTTGCTCACGCCTAGTGTGTATTCTTTCTATCTTCGCGCACATTTCTTCAAGGTCACAATTCTAACAAATTGAAATGGACTGTACTTATTGTTACTGATCATATTTTTGACGTAAAAATATACATATGTACCTGTATGTACTACAGGAGCGAACCCTGTCGACGTAAAGTTATCCTAACTAACGAAAACATGTATCTATATACCTTTAATTTACTAATGATCTCAAAGGTTCAATCCCGATTATAGTTACATATTTTTCCGCTCGGTACTTCATCCCCTACTGCATCGCGTTAGCGTCCGTCGTATCGGCGTCATTCCCGCCGTCGTCGTTAGTACCTACACAGACAAGGAGTCAGAATCGCCGATGTCGAATTCCATGCAGAATATTTTATTCTGCACTTTTCGTAATTTATGTAGTCGAAAGTTTCGGACGTTGTCGGACCCTGTCCTCCCCATCCTGTTCTGTATACCGTAGCCGTAGCCGTAGCCTTGCCGTCCGTCCCGTCCGTCTGGTTTTCCGTTGATTTATTCGTAACACTTTGCGCGAGTGGAAAATTATATTGTCGGCAATTGTGATCGGACCAACCGTTATTTGTCGAGCCAGCAACGGGAGATATATGGGAACGAGACGTGACTCTGCTCCGCCACCTTAGTCTCCTCCACGATCTCTTTCCCAAACATTTGCCATTCTACTGTGAAACAATAGTCGCCAATGTTATATAACGTAACATCAGTAATTAGCAAAATTATTATGTTAATATTTTATGTATCTTCCAATTTTACATGTCATTAAAATGTATGCAACCAACTGTACACCTGAATGTAGACATTTAGACCCGCCTACATTCTTCCCATTGTTTTCTTCTACCTTAAATACGTAAATATCGATGATTTTTAATTAAAAGTTCTGATTAAACGATGAAATCCTGGGTTTCTAAGATAGACCTACGTCATAATGCTATCTTTTAACTACCTTAATAGTAAACCAGTTTCAAAATTTACTTTGGTAAGTTATCTAATGTTTTCGGCTTTTTCATTTTTCGATTTAGGGCAATTCGATTTGAACACCCTCCGAATATACTTTTATATTGCCGGGCAATTCTCACTTCAGTTTTTTGTGCAATTTAGTATGTTGTAGTGATAAACGAGAGGGTGGTTGCCCGAAAATCCCGAGACACTGTCGTAGCCGTATAAAAAAGGCAGCGTCGGAAACGACTGTAAAAATATTCATAGGTGTTGACTCCCTGAACTGGATGTTCGCCTCGAACATAACCATAACATTTGCAAGTTAAATGCCATAAACGTTGGCAGAAATAAATTCTTTGTTTCGTTTTTCGTCGCGTGTTGTTCGGTGCAGGAGAATAGGGAACGGGAGGGTGATGGTATGGCTAAGGACGGTGTCGAGTCGGTATCGGTACGTACCCCCCTCGGGGAGTTTATCTCCTCTTTCGCCAGCTCCATAAGCTTTTCCAGATTTCACATATCAACTATGCATTACTGTTTTTTTATTTTTTATAAGCCACCAGATAAAACGCTTCCGGCGTCTTTATTCTCGCTATCGCACCCCATTTTACAAAAATAAAAAGGTCCCAATGTTATCTGTCTTTTGTGCTAAGCATATATACATACTTTGAATCAACAATATAAAGGGGATGGAAATAATTTTCATTTATCAAACATGAATCTTTTATATAATTTTGCTTTTATTTTCGGTACAATAGATTTAACTAAATAAGAATTTAAACATGCTTTCTTTCCTGTAAGGGATCATCTCGTTCGCCCTCCTTGTCACAGTTGGTCACATTTGTGAGCTCCCCCTCCATGGTGTGACGTCACATATTTTGCAATTTTACATCTAGAAGTTATTAAATTGAAACAGCAATTCCAAAAATTGTTTTATTACCATTTCAATTATTTTTCAATATAATCAATATCAAATCAAACATTTGACAAAATTGACAAAACAATAAATTAACCCGGCGAGAGTGTGACAACAGCAACAAATTTTCCCTCACTAACCTGAGGTAGTTTATAGTGGATAAAAGAAATTGAGAATTAATTTTCACGTTAATAAATTATTAATTATATTAATGAAAGTTACAACCTTAATCAACTTGAATTCATAGACTTTGAACCCACTCATTCAAATTATTTTATCTATAACTGTTATAGCAGTCATTTTGTTCTCGTTTGGGTTGTTAATATCAGGATCATTTGATATGTCAACATCTTCTTCATCCAATCATATACGAGGGTGGATTGATAAGTTTCCGGCCTAACCAAGAGATGACGCCACTAGGCCTACCTTGAGGTGACATTCTATAGTACCATCCTTGGATAGCTTGTAGCTATAGTTTCAGCCCGATCTCCT
>NW_020439032.1:202842-228794 GCF_000699045.2 Agrilus planipennis
TTTATATAATCAAATTGATCCAGCAGTATCTCAAGATATGAGTAAGATACGTAACAAAATACAATTAAAATATTGGAGCAGCAAAAAACATCAGACGAAGATAACAGGCTATACGCAATGTATGAATAATAATGTTCGTGTGCAAAATGTGTACTATATTGGTAAATGCATATTATTATAGAGTAGTAAAATAATATCTTTTATTTCTCTCCATTTAACGACCACTCTTTATAACGCCGAAAAATGTTCAGTCCCTTAAGTGTCGTTATATAGAGTTTACCCTGTATTAACAAAATATGTCATACACGTCGTCCACTTTAAATACGTACATTCACTTGGAGTATCATGGCGTCTGTAAAAAAAATAAAGCACTGGCGATTTTTGGAGCATCAATCATGTTTTTTATTAGTGTTTTAGGTTTTTTTGTTATTTCAATAAACACTATTTGTCTAAATTTATACATAAATTAGTTGTTTTATCAGACATAGGAACCATTTCCATTCTAATATGTCTTCATGTCTGACTTATCGTCAACATTTCGCACTTGTACAGAGTTGTACTCCAATTATTTTGTTCAAAGCGACTGAATCCTATTCTATATCCTTTTCTCCATATCTCTTCCACTTTTCTATCTGGCTTCCAAAATATCAAAAATCGGAAACTTGCCTCCAATTTTTAACGTCCATGACGATTTTTCGTGTAGGCTTTGGTCATCGTCAATTTATTTTCGTCTAAACCAACTTTTTGGGCACTGAGTAGATAACTACCATAAGTATTACATTTCTGGTAGCGATCTTCTATGTATTCTGCTGGTGTTCGTTTGACCGTAATACCGCAACAAAAATTACCAACAGAACAAAACAATCGCGACGACCGACGACGCCAACTGCGCCCTTTTAGTTCCAACTTTTCTACCAACAAGTTTGTGGTGAGAGAGAGTAGAACGACGAGAGAAGAGTTTATTCGAGCGACAACGTTCTCTCGGAGTCTTTTGGCATGCCGTGGCGTATGGTGGCATCATCACGTCTGCCGTGGTCTCCGCCCACCTGCCAGAAGTCTGTGCATTCGTATAACTGAACGACGACACCGCGACGCCGACGCCAACGTCGACACCCGCTTTTTACCAACTCCTTAATTAAATCCGTTTCTGACATCTTGAAGCTGTTGTCGTTGCGACAAACGTTGAGATTTGGACGTGATGCGGTTTTGGAAGTGAAAATTGGGCTCTTGCAAAGCAACTCGACTCGGAAAACATCCCCCTTTCACCTCCGCAACTCGTTCATTTCATCTTTTAAATCCGTTGATATTTGTTTTGCCAATTGTTTTGGTCTAATCTCCCACTGCACGATCTTGAAATTTTGCCAGTTCTTGTACGTTTCAATTCACACCCATTTGATTTCTGATGGTTTATGGACTCACATATCACAGCAAGCAAATGGTTCTTTAATTAAAAAAATGGAAATTCAATTATGATCTACTGAAACACCTTGGATAATGACCTAGCAGATGGTTATCAAATGGAAACAATTGTTTCTGTCAAAACATACTTGATTTCTGAAGAGTTGTCATAAGTAAATGCCTCAATAGTGAGATGTGATATCATGGCTATTTTTTTACTAATCTGCAATTATATAATATTGGTGAAGGGGTAGTTAAAGTCATGGTCGAATAGGCAAGAACGATTATTTTGGCAGTTGATTTAGACTTCCATGGCTGTCGTCTGAAGAAAACTGGATTTCCTAAATTCTAACCGCGTCTTATTGATGAAATTCCCATGATGGCGTCAAAATTTTTTTGAGGTTTCGTGTACTATCACAAGGGTCATTTCAGGAACTTCACGTTGTCGATGCAGGATTTCCAACGCTGGTTTAACACCATGATCCGTCATGAGGATTTCATCAATTAGATGCTGATAGAACGATTATTTTGTCAATATATTGCTTTCGTTAGACTCTATCGAAACAATCTGCTGTCTATAATGCAACTTTTTAATGTACTTATGACATTCAATCAATGTGCTAGGAGTGACGTCGTCTCTTGAATTTCCCGATTTATCAACATCTGCATGTGCATGAAAAGGTCCAGCTGTCCCACATGTACCAATCGCTTTCTTCCATTATTACCTAGGAATTGAAAGCATTGACAGCGACATTAACACAACCGACTGTTGTCCGTTGTAGCAGCAGCAGCAAACGCCACACTATCGTCACCATGAATGGAAAATCGAGGAGAGAAACACAATTTCAGTTAAATAGTTGACGACGCGACGCCGAGTGACTTGTATGACTCGTTTCGCCCCCACGCCGTCATCGTCGCCACCACCACGTGTTGCCACGGGTTCCATGAAAGCCAATATCTTGCGCTATGAATTCAGACTGCCTTAAATTATTGTTTGCCGGAACAGTTGGCCTTCATTGTCTAAGGACCTGTTAAGACCATCGACGAGGGTGCGGATTTCAGGCAACAGATTAAACCCTTTCCATAACAAACCATTCACTGACTAAGTTACTATTAATAACAGCGCTTTTGTAAAAGTAGAAGGCGCTTGGGTTCATACAAAAATGTAGGCTGTTACGCGAAAAAAAACACTTTAAATTTTCTGTTCTGAAGGACATTTAAAGCGACAATAAAGGCAAACAAAAGGACCCTTATAGTGCCTAACAGTTCATTGTCCGTTACGTTAGTCATTCCATATTTTATTTTATTTCAATACAGATCCTACATAGGTAATTGATTGTCAATAATTTGGCAATCTCTTACCTCATTTGTTCATCACTCCTTGATTTTCGTTTCTTTTTCTGGGCATTATTATCGTCATCATCACCAACGGATGTTCCCTTATTAAGGGNCTATTTTGAAGCAAAGGACAAATCGTACTACAAAAATGGTATCGAAAAGTTGGAGGATCGCTATAATCAGTGTATCACCCTTGAAGGGAATTATGTTGAATAAAAAAAACGAATTTTGCAAAAAAAAATGTGTTTTACTATTTTAGGCCGGGGACTTTTCAATTGACCTGTTATATGTAGGGGTAAATTCTTCGACTAACTGTAACTATACCTGTAATGTAAGCTATATTTTATTTTGATAAAAATTAGTTCTAATCGGAATCTATTAAGATATTAATTTGTAAGTTAAGTCGAAAGATAAAGTGTTGAGTTTCACGTCCAACGAAGCGGACAAGGATCAGTAGTTTTAGATAAATTGAATGGTCTCCATTGAAACGGTATCTCGTCACAAAGTAAATACGTTTCATAAATAAAACTGCAGCGATTGTTTCAAATTAATCGATGTAAAATTCATCAAAATAATCCCGTTTTCGTCGCCTGTTTTACTCCACTTTTCGGCTAATGAATTTTATGGGGAAAGGATGTAAACTCTGCCTCAGCATTCGATGGTAATATGCCTAAAATAATTAATTACCCCCCTCGATCAGGCCGGTCTACGGCCAATTTTTCAATAACGACCTGTCGGATGCCTTCTTCTTCTTCGTTTTCCTGCCAGAAGAGACGGTGCGAATGTAAGAAGGAAGGGGCGGGTGGTGTGGCGGTTGCGGGGTAGGCAGAATTGACTAACAAACTTAAGACGATGGATGCGTCCTCTGCCGGAAAAACGCATCGTCATGATTTATGTTCTAAATGAAGAATTGCGTTCCAAGCATCTTGCCAACCAACTAATAAACCTATTGAGTTATCGAAGCCGAGTGGAAATTTATAACGTGGCAGGGACGTAACCGAAGAGAGGGCGAGATCAACTCTTAAACAATTACGTGGTACTTTAAAACTCAAATACCTACAACAAAAAGTTAAAGTAAACAATCAATAAAATGCATGATGCTTTATCAAACGGGAACAATTTGGTTATTTTTTCAAACAAAATTACGAATTCTAGGAGCAAATGTGTTTTCTAGATCCCAAACCATGTTAAAAAGTCTTTTATTTAAATTATGATGCAATGGTCTTTTCAGGAAGCTGTTGCCACTGACCCAATAGTTGTTACATACTGTTTGTATGTACGTTTTCATAGCGTACGAAGGTCTGGATGGTCGACCTGATCAATACCCTCCTTCGGTCGTTCGTAGTCCTCCTGCGCCCCCTGCACCACCCTCGGGCTTAATTAGGAGTCAGAATCTGTGGCGGACACACATAAGGGACTCTAAACCAATATGCGTCATCCCCTTTCCTTTTCCTTCTTCCTTCCTACTCTTCGCCAGTCGCCAAGCGCTTGGTTCGCCCTTTCTTGTCTCTTTCTGTTCCTTCTTCCACTGCTGTACTGCCGCTGTTGCTACATTTGCTCATTTATAATCGATTCATTTCGAAAGAGGCTCAGGCTCTCTCTCGCATCTCAGAAACCGTACACGTTGTCAATTAAAAAGTTTGCTGCAGTCGAGAGATGTGTTCAGCGTCAAATATTAAAGGAAACCAGGGCTTTCGTAGTGGAGGGAATGAGGGGGTAACGACTGTAGAGACGTCGACAAACCCTTGACGTTGTCGTGAACGTCTTCTTCGACGACTGCACGACACTCACGTCGAATGAACCAAAACAGTCCATTTCCGCTTTGCATTGTTGTAAATCTGAAATTATCTGGGAATATTTGGCAATGTATCAACGAATGGAAGAAATCGAATAGGAAAAATAAAAAGAGAAATGATGTTCCCTATCCCTCTAAGTAGTCGATTATTAAAAAGTTTAACTTCTAACTCTCCACACTTAAAGTTAATTACCGATGTCTCACTTTTTACCAGGTCACAAAACATCATTTATTTGTACTTGAGGTGCGGGTCAAACCAAATCCCATTTTGGGAAGACGATTTACCATTTATCAGTAGATATATATTAATGTTGATCTCTTTCTGGTTTCGGAGTGTCTGCCCTAAAGAAATGAAATGCAGAATTCATCTCGAAACCGTAGTGCAAACTAATATACACATGGTTCAAACCCGACTTTCGTGTCTTTTGGTGGATATTATTTAAATGCCAAAAAAAAACACTAATAATAACAATTAACAATTTATAACAATAACAAGCGAAACACAAGTAACAAAAAGGCACAAGGAGTGAAACATACAACAAGAACAAAGTAACAGAAAGAACAAGATAATACAACAATAGTAACAACAACAAAGATAACAACAATACAACAGAGTAGATAAAAGCACTTACGACTTGAGATAAGAAATTTTAGAGTATTTATAGGATAGGGTTGTTAGTAATTTTGATAGAATGTTCTAGAAGGAAAAGTAGTGAGAGAGAGGGTGAAGACACTAGTTTATAGGAATACATAGAATTAGACAGTACAGAATTCAAGAGAAAGCAATTAAGGGTAAAACCAGATATTAGTATGGGAGTGCATGCAGGTATGGTTGAAGTTGGATTTCCAGGTAAAAGTGATTGAAAGAACAATAGAGTTTAGATTGAAAGGAAACCAAAGTATTTACAAGATAAGAAGTTGAAAAGGAATTGAAATAATATTTGAAGTGAAATAATATTCGAAATGAAATATTATTTGAAATGAAGTATTATTTGAAATGGAAAAATTAGAAAAAAATATTTACACACAAAAATAAAACAATAACAGTTATTTCGCCACACGACAAAATATAAAAATAGTAATAACACTTCTTTCATTCGTTCTATTGGTCACCTTTATATTTATACATCATAAAAATTCCTAAATATTTCCGTAAACGGTCGTGATTGTTGACTTTTTGCAGCGTCATCGGTGATGCCATATCGATCGCTACTTGCGGCATTCGAACGTAACAGTTCTGTGTTCTTTTCTTGTGATACTGATTCAATAAATCATATGTATGAGATCTATTTGTATTAAGTGGAATTTAATAACCTTCTACAGAATTTATTTAGTTTACAAAATATTTTACGATTAAAAATAGCTGAATGAAGAAGGGTCGTGTCAATTCCTGATAGGGATTTATAATTTTAAGTTGTTCCCAGCCACCTACGATGTTTCCCGTTTTTCTTCGCGGTCGAATGCGTTTTGCCGGTGTGGAGGTGTCGGTGTCGGTGTCGGTGTATTATACGATTCAAAAAGGAGGATAACAAAAGAAACACCGTTTGTTCTCATTGTTTGCAGGTGTAGGGAGAAGTCGAATGGGGACTGGGAAGCATCCTCACAAACAGAAAACTTCCGGACTTCTCTCGGCTCAGTTCTCGAATGCCGCGCTGTGCTGTATTACAACACCGGGAATTGTTTATCTACTAAAGGAAATTAATTCCCTTCTTTTCTTTTCACGTGAGCACACATGAAAGGAAAACCTGGAACGGTGCGGCGGCGTTCTCCGATTCCGGTCCCCTTTGTCTAGAAACGGAATTAAAAAATTAAGGTCGAAATTTACCGAAATAACGGAACAAACAGAATTCGAACTCTACTATTCGATTGGAATAAATTCATGAAACGCGAGTTTTCTGAACCATTTGACACATTACAAAAAAAAAAAACTTCGCAAAAGTATATTTAAGAGTCAAATTATTTGGAAAACTCTTCTCATTTTTTTCGATTTCTCTTTTTTTTTTTTTGGTTTGGTATCACATCATTATATTAATGTCAAAATTTAGAATGTTTCTCTTAATTTATTATCTGTCTTGATTTAAAGGGGTAGCACACCATAAGCACTCGTCGCCGATGTCAGCCGATAGTCCATGCTGATGTTCTGGGTGAGCTAGAATACATTAAAAATCGATGCGGTCATGTTTGTATAAAGTTGGGAGAGGTCATTTCTCTATAACATTGCAAGGGTAACTTTTGACTATCTAGAATTTAAATAACCGCTGTCCCACCAATTTGTTTTAACCAAACTTTGAGGGTAGAATTACATTATTATAAGGTCAGTTTTGCCTAAAGGAATTTTTCTAGAAACACCTGAGGTGTCCGCTAAGAAGCACCAAAATTTGGGTAATTTTTGAAAATAGCTCGTTTTAACTTTAAATCGTATTAGTTATCAACGTACCTATCCTAGTACACCTAGGTTATAGTCATAAGAAACAAAAATTCTTGAACAACTTAAAATGAATACTTTAAACTTTAAATTGAACAAAACCGAGATCGTCCTTTTTATAAAATTCATGAGCAAGAAATAGGTCTTTCTATTGTAATCAATTAGTTTCGGTTTTGACCTTGAGTTATTAGTAATAATACGTTTCGTCAACCAAAATTCAAAAGTTCATTCTTCTTTTTTGAAGATCCGTAGGTACCACAAGCTTTTCACTTTTCTTTTTTGGCACAAAATTTACTTAAATATTTCTGTTTATTCCAAAATTCTGAAAATCGTTGAAACAATCTCATATAAGGTTTCATTCTGTCTTGAATTTTAAATCTCCTAAATATTCCTTCAGGCAGATTTATTCGTATATACATTTATATACATATGGACATGTAAAATAATTATAATCCAGGAAAAAGGTTTTTAAGCGAATTAAACATTTTGTAGCCGTCCTACCTATACCCTTAAAATGCCATCTTGCTCATATATTATTTAAGTCGAAGTTGCTTCCGAGTAAATTTGATTAAAAACACATTAGGGATATGTGGGAGTCATAATTTATAAACTTGACATGATAGGACCGGCGAACCGACCCTCATCTACGGTAATTTAGATTATTCCAGATATTTCGCTAAATAGAATTAGAGAGACCACCGCTGTCGCACGTTGGAACTTAAACCGCCGCGCCGCGTCCTGATGGTGCGGTGCGAATTGTACTTTTGCAATTTACTTAACGCCAGAAATTAACATTAACTTCCTGTAGCATGTGCAAGATGGTTATTTTTCAATAATATCCAGGAAGTTTTCACAGGAAAAGAAAACGAAAAACGGTCAGATATCTTTGAACTGGATTCTTATTCGCTTTTTAATAGAAAATTATGATGATAACCCTAGACTAAAATTTTCAGTCTCTCAGAGTCTTTCAGCGTCTCTGAGAGCGTCTCTCACAGTCTCTCAGTTATTGCCTGGGTGTTTTTATGGATCTCTCACAGTCTCTGTATGGGAGACTCGAACGATAAAATTGTTAATTCAGAGATTCGAGTCTCTCACAGAGAGACTGAATGAATAAAACTGAAAAATTGAGAGACTCGAGTCTCTCGTAGAAAAACTGGGATCTCTGAAATATGTTGAACTTAGAAAATTTTAACCATGTCTATCGAGACACCTCTTATTGAGAGATTCGAGTCTCTCGTTCAGAGACTGGATACGAAATGAGGATCTTTCTATGAGCGATTCGAGTTTCTCGTTCAGAGACGCTAAACAGTTTTTTTGACAGTCTCTCTCAGCGACACCAGAAAGACTCGAGTCTCGCATTCAGAGACCCTGAGAGACTGAACATTTTTATCTCGGAAAGTCTTATTCATTGCCAATTTGGTCATTTAGTGATAGATTCTTTTTCACGGGAAATTTTACAACGCAAGCTAATTTTACCTATTCATTTCAGATCTTACCGCTGTAGGAATACCTTCCACGTCGAGAGTAATGAGTAAGGTGAGTTTTTATGCATTTATATTTAAAAAAAGGCTGCATTGGAGGTTCGATCTGACATTACGTTGGGAAATATCTTCACTCATCAGAAAGCTTTCAAATTATTGTTCTCAGACAAGAAAGTGATAAAAAAACTTTCCTAAAATTGATATATTGTAGTTCTATACCTTAGACTGAGAGGCCTTTCTATAGACACATAAAATTGTAATCTTTAATTAATTATTAATAATAGAATCTCCTTCGGTGTTAAAATCAAAAGTTTAGTATTGTATATACGAACCCATGGGTCTATCGACTTCAAATATGACCCTGCTAGATCCTTACGGAAAATAGTCCTCTGTCTAATAATTTGAAAGTTTGGATTCTGGTAGTTAACGACGTGTAGATCAAGATGCTAAATTATTGCTATTATGCTTATTAAGATATGATCCCTTAAAGTTGTGCTCTTCCATAGGGACTTCCAAAGTACAATTATACCTATTATACATACTGGATATGTTGAAGTACCAGAATCCAAAGTTTCAAATAGCTTGACAGAGAGTCATTTCCCAACTAGCGGGGTCCTTTGTAAAAGAATCCCAGATTTTTTTTGGTAGAGGATTATGAGAAAATTACTTTTTATTAAAATTTATGAAAGTTGATCTTAATTTCATTTCAAGATTAAATCAATATCATTTTAATACATTGCCACGAGACCTCTTAGCTTTTTGAAACTTTCCGAGGATTTTGTCGTTATTAATATATTTTACATTATTAGTTAGGATTTGAGCGTCATAATCTATTAAGTTTAGCTGAAGAAGAGATAATAAATATGTATTTATCCCAGTTTTAGTAATCTTCAAGCTTACGTTAGGTGTGTGTATTACATATTTTCACCATTAGTCGCTGTTAAACTTTTAAAAACATACACTTGACAACGCCATTAAACTAAACTTTTTCCAGCAGAGGAATTATTCGGAAAGGACTTGACGGCTTTCTTAAAGTCGAGTCTTTTCGGATTTCCTTTCACGTCCTTTCTGCCACCCTCTCGTCGATCCTTCGATATACCTCCGTACGTGACCGACGAGAGAGGGGACCACAAGTGGACATATAGCAAGCAAGCAAGCAAGCGATCTCAGCCCTTGCTTGTAAAGTAGACACCAGGCCCTTTTGTGTGTTGTACGTATGCAGGCATGTATATTTTGAGTATTACATGCGTAAGTAGACGGTAGTTGTGAAGAGATTTTGAGAGAGGTCGTAGCAAGTTAATGGTTTGTAAGAAACGATAGGGTCAAGCAGCGTGAAAATAAAGAAATGGCCCTTTTCGGGGGTTTATATCGACACCAAACCCATTCAAAGGACAAAAAGAGAAAAAAGTTGTTTGTGCATATAAGCGTCTTCAATATTTCCAAACAATTTGTCAATACTTTTCATCAAATATTCATAACAGCAAACGTACTAAAATATAACTTATGTCTACTTGCGTATATTGACTGATGACAAAGTTGTATGAATGACTTTTTATAGTATGCACATGATAACAGGATTCTTTTAAGATGAGTAGTCACTACAAGGATGGTTACCCTTTTTTTCTGAAATAAATTCGACATTGTGGATAAATGAACAAAATTTGGTGCCTTAAAAAACCCTTGCATAGGTCACGAGATCGATAAAATGCGTAATACAACTTACTCGTGTTGTAGGTAGGGTTGCCACCTTTTCAGTCTTTACATAAAGTATTTCTCGACTAAAAGGTTAAAAAAACAATTACTCAGCATAATAATAAAGTATTTTATTTTTTGTTTTTAAAAACATATTTTTTGTTATACCTAGCAGCCAGTAACAAATTGCTGTCGCTCTTAAATACATTAATAGCCTCTAATCATGGCAAACTAAGATTTAAGTAAAGTAAAAGTTCATTTTTAATTAGTTTTAATGAAGCTTTATTCCTGTCGTCCCGCCACTTTGCGTTCATAACAGAGAATACTCTTTCTGTAAATGCTGAAGTGGCCGGAACGGACAGCAAAAGTAACACTACTTTGAACAGATTTGGGAAATCAGGTTGTCCCGTAAATATGCCTTGCCATTTTTTGTGCAATATTATTGATATAAAAATACTCTAAATTTCGAATAATCGCTTACAAAATTACGATGTTTACTTAAGGCCTTAAATAAAGTATTTTTGCGTACTTTAAAATATAACGTACGCACAGTCGACATAGAGTACAATACTTTATAATAAAATACGGGTGGCAACCCTAGTTGTAGGTAACAACCAGATTAAATGATATGTCATTATAAGCGGGTTGGTCATATTAACCAGTCTTACTATAAACAAACTAACGATAAAGTACTCATTATAAGCTTTTTCTTATGATTATCGAACCATTCATTTAACACAGTTCTAACATAATAGACTAGTCATTACAAAAAAAAACCATTATAAGCGAATCTCTCTGTAAAGGTACGCCTACACTTCAGAATGAGACGGACGGCACGGAGCGGACGCAAGGAATTTTATTTCGCCTTAACGCGCATACGTCGGAATCGACTTACCATAAATCTCACGTAAGATAAGAATTACAAAATAATTTTAAATTATCAAGTGTTTGGTCTTCTTGTTCAGACACTACTGACACTAGACTGACTTATATACCGTTTATCGGTTAGCCGGTCTGATAGAGTTCATAGAATATTCCTGATTATTTCCGAAAACTTCCCGTAAGTTCCTTTTGTCGTACTTATCTTGTCCGCTATATGATTTATGATCCTTTAATAGTACTTACTCTAAATGAACATAAACTATTTCATCTTAAACATACTTTACTCGTTGTTTTTTTTAATCTTGAGTTTTAATAAATCGTCATCGTTAAATTACTGGCCAGTGGCTCCAACTAGGCAGTTACATACATGGGAAGGTTCGACTTGTCGTCGAAAAATGTTCAATTAAACTTAACATGTTAACAGAAATGATGTATACAAGTTTTGAGCCGGGGGTAGGTACTCTTTCACCGGCGATATATCTTTTTACTGTTGTCGCTCTCTGGCATGTCGACCGTGGTGGCGCAGTCCGTGACTAACATATTCGGTAGTAGTCCTGACGGTGTGACGACGTCGCCTGTCGTCGACGCCCGTCCGCTCCCGGCGTTAACGTGTTTTCCCCTGTCGTCCTTTGTCGGCCGTTCGAGGGTGAAGTGATCAGGAAAACAAGCGAACATCGAGAGGTGATGACGTATGTAGCGGCAAACTGCGATCATCCATCAAAGAGCAAATGGAACGAAAGTTATTCGTATGTGTCTGGGTGTGAGTGTTGTGTGCAGTTCCCAGATGCTGTCCAGTTCAACAGAAACGTTGCGTGAACTTTTACATTCAAAACAAAAACACTAAACTATGTTTTGTATAGCGAAATAGGAACGTAATCGTATGTTAGTTAGTTATTCGTTAAAGCTATCAATTTTCGATATAAATAATTTTTCCTAAAGGCTCCGCGGAAACCCGGGATTCCGTGGAAGAGTCACAGGAGTTGCTCGAGTTTGAGTGTTTTTGTCTTAACAAAAATATACTAAATTCTGCAAAAAGCAACCATTCTATATCTAACCATAAAAACGGCATATTTTTCATAATCAAACCAATAATAAAAGGTCGTACCCTAACGGTTCATTTTTATATAAAACGGACCACTTCGAATTATTTTATTCGATTAAGCTAACGTGCCTATCACGTTGATGTTGGCTACGCCAGGATTCGTTTTCAGCAAGTAGATATCCACACAAGTGGACCTTGTTGGAGCATACGTAATCCTAAAATGTAGCATCGTGCTACAGATGGCGTTTACTGCGCCATTTGTAGTATTTTCTAAAACGCACTGTTAAGACAGCAGGTAAAAGTTGGTCTGTGTTCTGTCGGAGCTGCCTGCGACGCGCTGATGAGATCCAAAAAGATCGAAATCGCGATCCACGTCTGGCGGTTTCGACAGAATACAGACCACTTCGAATTATTTTGGTTCATTTTATGTTAGGCACAAGCAACACTATTTTTATTAAAGAAATATACCTAAGATGAATAATGAAATTATCTTATTTGGCTGATATTTTCGATAAACTCAATGAAATCAGCAAGTCCTTACAGGGAAGCACCACAACCATGTTTACAGTGATAGATAGATAGATATCTTTTACTAACGATAAAAAACAAATTTGGCTGCTGGATTAAAGAGGTTGAAAGAAAAAGTTAAAAATGTTCTTCTAAATAAATTTCTCGAAGAAAATGAGTTACAAGTAACCCATAAATCAATTCAAATTTGGCTTTTAGATCGAACTCAATGATGAGAAGCCTATCATGGTTCTTTGTACAGACTTACACTAAAAGCAATTTTGAAACTCGACTGTTAGATGTTACAATTCAATTGTCGGGCATTAAACCTACTTTTTATGCTATTATATAAGTAAAACTACAAAAATTTCATTCTTCACTTTAAATACATGCAATAAAGGTTCTGAATTCAAAATTCAAGTTGACGATTACTACATGTACACAAGAAGGCGCTAAAGCCCTTAGACATAAAACTATTGCAAATTTACTGTTTTTTTTCCAAGATGGAGTTCTGCCAAAAACAAAGGATGGATCAATAAGGGTTTAATTTCAGAAACAATTAGGAATGACATGTAAAGATTACCGAAAATAATGTCAAGCACTATGGCCTACGATTCCATAGTCTTTTGAAGTTTCAAGACGTTGAAGGTTAAATTTTAGTCTTTTGCTTTTAATGGTAATGTGTATATCACTCTTAGTCCCGCTTTTTGACAAAATCAAAACTAAAAATTTATTACAATTCGTCCATTCTCACAAATGACTTTATCTAGTAAACAATTCAATACTATCAAAAACCTGATTTACATAATATAATACTTTATATACGTTTCGGGCGTCCAATTGTATCCTTCACATGGTTCGTTCATCAATCAGGGACAAAATGTTATATGTATCCAAATTGTGCTCCCAGATGTTGTCCAGCGAGCGTCTGTCCGCTTGTTTTGGTCGTCGTCGTCGTCAACGGTCAGCGCGTACAGGACGACGTCGGCGTCGCGTCCGTTGCCATTATATAAAAAAAAAAAAAGACAACGGCAACTGCGACCGGAGGCCTTTTATTTCCTTTTAGGACGTTATTTGTCACGCGGAAAATTATACTTATGATGGCAGATGCCCCATTATCGCCGTTGGCCTTCTACGCCCGATTTGTCGAAAATATTTTTATTTTTATCAGCGCCTACACAAACTCTGTATACATACGTATGTATAATGTATGTGGTAATAAATTGTCATCTTGTACTGTACAATTTTTACTAATATTCTGTCACTCTTTTCGTAGTAAAGCAGATACCCGAGATAAAAATATTCAGTCTCTCAGAGTCTCTGAAACCGAGACTCGAGTCTTCGTCTCTCATCGAGTCTCTCTGGTGTCGCTGAGAGAGACTGTCAAAAAAACTGTTTAGCGTCTCTGAATGAGAGATTCGAGTCGCTCATAGAGATATCCTCATTTCGTATCCAGTCTCTAAATGAGAGACTCGAATCTCTCAATAAGAGGTGTCTCGATAGACATGGTTAAAATTTTCTAAGTTCAACATATTTCAGAGATCCCAGTTTTTCTGCGAGAGACTCGAGTCTCTCAATTTTTCAGTTTTATTCATTCAGTCTCTCTGTGAGAGACTCGAATCTCTAAATTAACAATTTTATCGTTCGAGTCTCTCATACAGAGACTGTGAGAGATCCATAAAAACACCTAGGCAATAACTGAGAGACTGTGAAAGACTGTGAGAAACGCTTTCAGAGATGCTGAAAGACTGAAAGACTCTGAGAGACTGGCAAGAGACTAAAAATTTTTGTCTAGGGTATTTTAAAAATAAAGATGAAAAATTAGGATTAGAAATATTGACTATCGGCTAAGATTTTCAAAATTATCTTCTAAATAATTGTGTTTAGGGTTTTAGGTAAAGATGGCATCCTTCATATCGTTTTTAGACCTTCAGAAGATTTGGTGGATGACATAGATGACGATTTTCTGCAAGATGAAGCTAATGGCGAATTTTTTGATCAACTCCTACGAGCTGAATTTTTAGGGAAAACGCAAGGAAAATGTAACAAGGAATTTTCCGAATGTGATATATCTGTGATTTCGCTGTTTACAAAATTATTTTTCACAAGGTGACATAGATGCACATAATTAAGTTAGTTATTTTTACCTTTTTAACATATAATAGGTATCTATTTATACAAATAAGAATGCCTAGACAAAAATTAAAATAAATTACTATTTCTAATTTATAAAATGGTNTCAGCCTCTCTGTGAGAGACTCGAATCTCTGAATTAACAATTTTATCGTTCAAGTCTCTCATACAGAGACTGCGAGAGATCCATAAAAACACCTAGGCAATAACTGAGAGACTGTGAAAGACTGTGAGAAACGCTTTCAGAGATGCTGAAAGACTGAAAGACTCTGAGAGACTGGCAAGAGACTAAAAATTTTTGTCTAGGGTATTTTAAAAATAAAGATGAAAAATTAGGATTAGAAATATTGACTATCGGCTAAGATTTTCAAAATTATCTTCTAAATAATTGTGTTTAGGGTTTTAGGATAAGGTCCTCTCAAATTTCAACCCTTAATTCCAATCTTTGAACATAGACTATCTTGCAACTAGGTAACTTTCTAGTTATATGTATGATTACTTTTTTATTTACAAACTGACCGTTAGTCAACTCTTTATTATCTTTTGTTACTATTTTAATTTCGATTATTTCATATTAAATTAAAATTTAGCGTAATTTTTGTATTCTTGAAATTGTATGCCGATCTTTCTTTTTGATTTGCCTATGTAACTGATGGTGCGACAATTAGAACATTTAACTTCATTAACTCCCGGTTTTCAGTGTTTCTTTTGGTGTATTTTATTGTTTATTACGAATTATAAAGAAAATATTCACGTATATAAGTAGTACCGACACATTTTTCAACCCACTAAAAATTAATTCGTCGTTTAACGACGATAGAATCAAAGAGGGTGAGCACGGATCGCATATAACGAATCGATGCGGTGACGCGTTCGTTTATAACGAAACCGAATGTCGCACTTCCGTAGCGGCGGCATTTCCGCATCACGATCGTCATCTGTTTTAAAGCCACCCTGATCCAACTGTGACATTCTTCTCTCATCTGTCTTAGCACACATCACTTTTGATGGCGGGGATTTTTTCTGCATCGATCAGCATCGATTCGGAACAGAACCAGTCAACCCCCGAGGCTCTGTCTGTACGATTGAATGTGTGTGTGTGTGTGTGTGTGTGTCTGAATGTTTATGTGTGTGTGTGTTTATTTCGGAACAGGAGACAACTTCGACACCTCGGGGAGGTATTTCCTAATGCAGATTATCCCCGTGTTACACCTGCACCCTCGCGAGAAAAATGCTATTATAAGATGGATATAGGGCAATAATTTCTTATCGGAAGGGGAGAAAAGGCATTTAGACTTTTACAGTATAAGTATACGACTAAGGCAAAAGAAGCTTTTTAACAATGAATGGGACATTTAGTGGGAAATGTAAATTATACTAAAACACTTTAGGAAAAGCGAAAAACATTTTTTACAATTACGGAAGTCAAAACGACGAATAAAGGCGGAGTGTCAGGGTTCGTTTTTCCATAAATTTTTGTCGTATCCGAGATTCCTTTGCGTGTAATTCAAATGCGACACTTCTTTTACTTAAAAAAAATTTAGAAATTCGAAAAAGACTGTTAAAGGTGTACGTTTGCAGGGCGGCTCTGTATAGGTGCGAAACATGAGTACAGGCGCGAACAGAAAATGTTATAAGGGCTAGAAAAAGCAAAAACAGGAATTGGGATGTGACATGTGGGCGCGGCCTAATGAAGATGGCTGTCCATACATTGCATCAGTATTATAGAAAGCATTGCATATTGTGATTTTTAATTTTTCTAATGATAAATTTAAAAACAATTTTTGATTGGGCTAATGCAAATGCAAGCTCAAGAAGTGTTGTGGAAGTCGAAAAACTTTTGAAAGCTGGCCACATAATAAAATGTGGAAAAAATGATGATAAAACAAGTGATACCGCTTGATACTTCCACTTCAACATCTCGCATTGATGGCGTTAAAGGTACTACTTCTGCTTGAACATGCCATAAATTTTCACCGTTTGATGAGTTATGATATAATTCTTCTGATACTAAATCTTTTTCCTGCTTCTCCATTAATTCTTCAATTTTTTTACGTCGATTAATTTTTCGAGTTTCGTGTCTATTATCTATTTTGACATTAGGTAAGTTATTAGACGGGACAGCATTCCTTTTCAGTTTTCTGCGTTTTACTGCAACATCTTTAAAAATTAACGCATAAATTTTAGCATCATATTGGAGTTATAAAGTGAGGTTAAGTATAGAAATACAACGTTTATGATTACTACTTACCCGGAAAAATGTAGTCATCTTTTTTAAAATGAAGTGAGCAAACTCTTGTACATGAACTGACATTTTTAATTTTTAAAGCTCTTTTCCAAGCTTTAATTTGATCGATTTTCTCAAGATTACCAAATACATTTGTGATAGTTACGACCCGTTGCACCGTAGCAAAACTATGAAATATAATATCTAAGTCCTTATCTAATCGACTTGTACAACCTTTTACAGCACAAACGGTTCTGCACTTTGATTTTGCACGAAATGGAAATTTGGCTAGTTCCATATTATATAAAATATTAATAATCACAATTTGCAAAATAACACAGTACACAATAGCTGTTTATTACAATGCAATGCTTGGGCAGTTGAAATTTCTGCCACCAGGTGCCGTATCGTTTTATGTCAAATCCCAATTGAGAAGAATAGATATAGTCCTAGATTAGATTACTATTAACAAATGGAGGTGAGTGTCCAATCAGTCTTAGGACTGACGAAATCGTTTTAGCATCCATCCATTTAATATTAATGCCGCCTCCCTTGCATCTTATCTTCCCCGCGCCCCCACAAATACACTATCAAAATAGTTATTCGTATAACTATACATGAACTTTTGGGTCCTATGTTTTTTTTTTTTAATTCTTTTACGTATGATGAGGTCAAGTCTGGAAATGAGTGCATGGTTAAAGAAAAAGTGTAGCAGAATGGTAGCAAAAGGAAAAAGATATTCAACATGCTAATCACCCTCGGCATTTCCCGGCTCCTTGGAATAATTAATTAGTATTCTTTCCTATATTTTACGTGCTTCGTTTTTAGAGCTTGAGCACAACGACGCCAGCGACTGACTCTGACGCTCATTACATTAAAATTAGATTTAAAAATGTGGAAATGGTACCGTTGATTGCCATCCATGGCTGCACGCGGAAACCAAACCAACGAACCACCTCTTCCTCTTCGTCCCCTGCATTCGACCACTTCCAGCTGCTCCCCAGCAGCCAGCCGACGAGTGGATTTTCAATTAGCCGAGAAATAAAATGTATTTAAACCAGCGGGACTACCATTGTTTGTATAAGCAAGTTGAAAAGCCCGAAGATTTCCTTCTGAATAATTAATTGTTTCAGACGTTTTTCCAACGTCTCCTTAAAAGAAACAATCAACAAAGACATTGTCGTCACAATAATAACAAGAATGAAGATAAATAATTCAATTGAGACTACTTCCTATATGCAATGTGTACAACTTAATTTATCTAATTGAATAGATGAAACCATTTTTCCACTTTTTTTTTTTAGGATAATTTTCTTGTAAAATGGTTCGACATTTTTGTACTCTTATTAGCCCTGTCCAATTTATTTCTGCTATTCTGTTCTAGATAGCCTTAAAACAGTATTGTATGTTGTGTCCAAGGAGTCACGACCTTATGATGATGATGATTCTGCAATTTTTAGTCTTTTTTTTCTACGTGCATTACGATCCAACATCATAATGGTTGAACACGCACCTCCACCTTTTCCTATCCTGAGCTAATGTTCTCCTATTCTTTCTAATACCTCATCATTTCTAACTTTCTCTATCCACGGTATCCTTATCATCCGCCTATAACACCACATTTCGAACGCTTCTAACCTTTTCTTTTCCGCCGCACCCACTGTCCATGTTTCGCACCCGCACAGCACCGTGCTCCAAACATATACCTTTAACAATATTTTTCGAATTTCTAAACTAAACGTTCGCTAGCACAGAAGTGACCCCTTTTTGTTAAAGGCGGTTCGACCCTGCACTATTCTTGGTTTTATATCTCTACTACTTACTCCTTCCATCCTGACTTATCTGACTTTTCGTCTCCTATTTTTATATTCGCTCTTTTCCTGCTTTTTCTTTCCTTACATACCAGCAATTTTTGTTTTACAATTACGATCCATCAGTTGCATTTTAGCGAGTAGCAATTTTGGTCTATTTTTAGAACGATCAGCTTAAAACGTAGGTATTAATGAATCCGCAATGAAACTGTCGTGTGATATTTTTTTTAAGGGGCGCATTATCTTAAAAAGCTAATCCAATAAGGCCATTCGAATAATCTGCTTATAACACCTTTAAAAATGTGACAAAAACGCGGTCCGCGAATAACGTACCTTCTCACCCTGTTGCCCTTTCGTATCCGGACATGTATGATTACGAATGTGTGAGTGTTTGTATACGTGAATGTGATATTCAACCAACGAACCCACCAACAGGTGGTCACTGTAATTCACGTGGCTCCACATCCATCACGGACTCCGTCCAAATAATCCGTCACCCTGTCAATACCTCGGTCAGAATAACTCCCCAATTTACTGGCGGAATGAAAAATGATGTTCCACCATCATTTCAAGCCTACCAACTGTGACGCCACCACCACCACCGTCAACTTAATGCGAGAAAAATCGGAATGCTGGCAATCGAATTTAAAACTTCTCTTAAAAAGTGAATATAACAAAAGTTATCTAACATTAGGTTCTTCAAAATAAACAGATAATACATTTAAATGTTATTGATGTAGCTGCATATGTATAGGGATTTTAGTACCTACTACCAGATCGATAATGACCTGCTCCCAACTTTTCACTCATTTTTATGGCAGGGCTTTTTGCTTTCTTAATTGTTTGGGAGGTACAATCGGAGACAAGAGTACATAAAATTAGAAATTCGTGATTAATTAGGTTTTGCAGCATATCATGAGGTAAATAAATACTATCTATACACAAGAAAAAGTATACGGTTTGAGAGAAAATTTGGAATTGACCAAAAACTTTGAATAAAATAAGATATAACGAATAATATGGAAAATTTTTAACTGACTTTTGGCAGTGAATATGCCTTGATTTCAACTTCGAAACAAAAAAATATTTAGTTTCAATCTCTATTAATAATGAGCGTAAAACTTTTTAATATGTTTAAATAATAATTAAAACTTTAAAATTGCATTTATTTCAGACAATTATAAATATTATCATTATATTATCAAGTAAAAACGAGATTTTCAGCTAATTTTTCATTTTTTCCTCGATAACCATTTAGTGAATTTGAATAACCTTACGCTAAAGTGATTCTCCAGAGTTCAAGTTACTTATTATAAAAGTTTGAAATTTCTGGTAGCTTTTTTTCTGTTAATAATAATAAATTTAATCTGTTCGGTTGACGAATCTCTATAAAATAACGTGTAAAATTACAGTTTTTTAAAATTTAACGGTTTAGTGAATCGATTTGTAATTTTTACAGGAGTTTTAGAATTGAATGAGGAACGTTCTTCCACATTTTTATTTATCTCGTAGCATTTTGACATACCTCCTAAACATCCTTAAATAATTTACTTTTTGTAATTCCTAAAAACTTTCTTTATCATTGGGTTGAATTACTATAGCCAAAAGAAATAAGGACCCAATTTTATCAAACAGTTCTCCCTTTATGTTGTTTCTCATTTCTCAAAGCAATTTTGCAACAATTTTTTCATTTTTGACGAAAGCACTAGTAATACCAAATTCTTCTAATTCAGGCTGTGTTCTGTGTCAATGTATTTTTTATTTAATTCGATACGTTATTTCTAATAGTATTGGGTAGATGAGTCACAAAAAATGGGTGAAAAATTAAATGCAGGCCATTGCCGTTCACTTGTTTCGCATATCTCAAAAACTAGAGGATTTTCAGAGAACTTTCTTCATTTTTGACGGAGGCACTCCCGACTTCAAATTCTTCTAATTCAGGCTGTGTTCTGTGTCAATGTATTTTTTATTTAGATCGATACGTTATTTCCAATGGTATCGGGTGGATGAGTCCAACGCCTACTTGCGACTGTATGCTACACGACGTAGCAGCGCTTTCCCTTACGGCTTAACAGACCATACGTCTTGTACTGAAAATGGAATGGACTCATGGGGGTGCTTGGTCACTCGTGCTCAAATATTTTTATTTCGCGCGGTCCCAGTCGCACATCTATTACTATTTTTATGCATTAGCGATCGGCCCGTGAGGGACCCCGACGAATTGGACGTATTTTCCCGGTTTTATGTTCATTGATATAAGTTTTTTCTACGTGCCCAACTCAATCAGATATTACTTTTACGGAAAATGGGGAAAATGTTTCTGGTAGAAGTTACGAGAACACCTGCGCAATTTCACTTATCATTTTTTTTTGTAGTTTTGTAGAAAACAAAAATTAATACGTTAAGAATTCCAATTCCACGAAGAGATAGTATTAATTAAAACTACCAGACTAGAAGCAAGTCAATTTACTCTAATTCAAAGATAATTTGTGTCGAAATATATTTTTATGAGCGACTAGCTGACCCGGCAGACTTCGTACTGCCCCAATCGATAAATAAAAGATCTAAACTTTTGTATAAAATAAACTTGCTTGTCAAATGTCAAATATTATGGTTGCGTTTAGAAATTTAATTTGTGACAGAACTTAAGATTTATCAATTTACATAAAAATAATCTGAAAGATAGTTAACAACTTTCATATTTATTCACCTTTTAAACCTTCTCTGGAGTTCCACAAATAATTCAAGACCAAAATTAGCCAAATTGGTTCATCCGTTCTCGAGTTTTAGCGAGACTAACAAAGAGCAATTCATTTTTATATATATATAGAAGATGAAATGGTTAATCTTTCTCAGTCTCTTTAGATTCCATCAGCACGCCGGACGCCATTAATAAATAATAGTTGACGGTTCTATGCAAATATTCTCCAACGAAATAACGAAAGTCCAGTGGTGCTTGTATTCCGCTCGATATGAATCCTAAAACGTAAATAACTCCTTTAATTTGTCCAAAGTAAGTATCAAAGTCCAGAAATATACGATGGCAGTAAAAGGTGGCGGTTTCTATACGATATGACGGTGGTTTTCGAACGAAAATGGAGACGAGTAACGGTGAACATAACATAACGGTGGAAATGAATTTATGACGGGGTAATAAAATTTATATGATCGTGTTAGGTTAGAATAAGTATCTGAGGAAGAGAACGAGTGGCTTTTCCGTCTCGGTGGGGCATGTGTTTATGATTCCGGAACAGCAGTCACTGAACAGGTTACGACCGACGTTGTCGTCGTCGTTGACATCGCCGGGGCGTCTCTTTCTCGCCACTCGCCATTCGCCATACACACCGACGACTAGAGGTCGCTCTATAAAGCGCTTTGTCCCGGAAAAAAAAAGAAAAAGAAGAATCCAATCCGACAGATAAATGTCTTAAAGGGAAGCGAATTCAACCAAGAGAATTATGTTCGTGATATTGAATTTTTATGGCTTGTACGTGACGAAAGCGATTTCGTGAAACGTTAACACCTGTTGGCTGATAGATTCGATAAATATGTCGTCGAAATGAAGCGATCCGATGCGACGCGCCGTTACCTTTCTGCCCATATCTTTTATTCTTTTCATTTAACAAAAGCAGATATAACAAAAATCGTTATCCTTTAATACTGTGAATAATAAAATACCTGACGCATTCAAACTAATTTATTTTTCTAATTAACGTTTAATTAGTAGCACTATTATTGTTATTTAATCGCTCGTCTACTGAATCGCGTCTTCGCTTCTTTTATTTCGCCTTCTGTCTCCGCGAAACTTGGTCTTACAACTTCGCGACAGCCATTTATGGAGGCTGGACTTGTTCTAGAAAGATTCCATTCCAAAATGTAGATTCTAGATGATTCTAGCCTTCATTGTTACCAACCCAATATAGGTCACCAGACAGTTCGTCACGTATAATAGGCTGCCTACACCTAACAAAACTATTCAAATTGATCTCCATTTTTTGGACTAAGCTAGAAAAAAGGGGATGTTATAAAATGTAGAGAGGACGCTATGGAAGTTAATAAGGAAAAAGAGGAATGGGATGGCAGGCATGAAGGGCTGGTTAGTGATAAGTTAGTTAGTATAAGAAGCAGAAACGGGATTACATCGAAACAGAAGGTGGTTCAGTTTGGATTATTATTTGCAGTGAGATGTTTTTAAAAAATAGGATAAAATGTTAAAGAATGTTGAATAAAATTTATAGTACTAAAGAGAACCAAGTAGCTTCTGATGGATGGATACTAAATGTTGCTACATCAATGATATAGGTCTGCAGATAATTCTGAGACTTGATGGGTGAGTGTTAGGAAAATACGAGGTTTGGCTCATGTTAGGATAAAGTGGAGACGCATGTCCAACCAGTCTTGTCTTCGGACTGAAGATCCTGTGGTGATGACATCTGTCTTTCTGGTTTTTGGTATTTGTTTTGTGAATTGTACGAATGCTCTTTGTCCACAATGTAAAGTTTAGTATGCTGTGTTCTATAAAGCATCGGTTCATAAAATTCTTACGATATTGTTGAGTCGCAGATGTTTTACTGACTGCTTACGGTACGGGCAAGTTGTTGTGGACAAGTACAACCCAAAGTAGTAACTTGATGATGATACTTGACAAATTTAATCGGCCAATATAAACTGGCAATAACGACGAGCACACTGATGTTGTCAAGTCGTTGGATCATCAGCCCATTCGGCGGAATTTTATAGCAACTTAGCAAGTTGCGAAGGCATTTACGATCGCAATAATTCGAATAATAGAGGATTCTCGACACTTCCGTCAATTTCAGCCCTTTTTTGTATTTTTTGTTGCTGTTTTATAACGCGATTAAAAGGAAAAGATTGACTTTAGTTTTCGTTGAATCAATCAAATGACACAACGCACTGCCCCTTTGTAATACAGGATTAAACGTTTTTCTGACTGTGTTTTCTATTATATGATGGCCGTATGTAATGATGTGTAAAAATTGCCTTGATCCTTGATTTTGGTAATTGTCCAGAACTGGGGTTCGATACCAAAATCGCTCCAAAAATTTTTTCATTGATTTTCGGTCATTCTACATAATAGAGTTAGATATTAGAAGGTGGGGGAGACACTTTTTCATGACTTTTTCAATGATAATTTTTAAAAATTGGCCTAATATCTAATTCTATTATGTAAAATGATCGGAAATCGATAAAAAAAAGTCGGTTGTCTGTAAAGTCGGTTTACTGACGATAGTTGAACGTGACAACGTCATAAGAAAATACTGATGGAATGGTTTCATTTTTCAAAAGAAAATTTTAATTTTATTTGTTTGATAGATATTTTGTATGGATATAGAGAAGGAGGTAAATGGAAATGTATTATTGTATAACAGCTGTCCACGCGGACGCATCGCTCACTCAAGTAGGAGAGAGACATGTCGAACGCTGCCGAACGCGGAGGCCGATTGTGCCTCTTTGTCGCTCGTTCCGCGCTCTCGCTTGCACTTCAAGCCTTAAATGGAGCGCCTCAAAGCGAGGTAACGCCGCATGAGTCACGTTTTTTCGTGCGTGTAGCCGGCTCCATCAAATTATAAGACGTTGTCACGTCAAAAAATTTTTGAAGCTATTTTGGTCTGGAACCCCAATTCTGGATAATTACCATTTTTTTATCACAATATAAGGTCAAGATGTACAGTTAAAAATCAAGGCCACGGCCAGGACTAAATGTGCTGATCCAAAACCAAGGCTGTATTAGTCTTACCGTAGTCTTACGTCTGCTCATTACTAGTCCTATGTGTCGATGAATTCAAAGCTCTTATAATCAAAATAAATTTAAAATGAAAATCTTGAAAAATTTATATGCTTTATGGAAATCCCTACCATCAGTAGTACGAAAAGTAAAAAAATTGTTTATCGAGCTATCAGTTGAGACAATCACAAATAAAAATACCTTTCAACAATAGAATTGACTAACTACTACTCATCATTATCGATTACAGGTAAAATCGATATTGGGAAAACATTAATCCCAAATTAGCCCCGATAATCAGCGTTCTTCTGTATCTGGATATAAGTAGTAGAAAAGGTTTTATTTACCCCCAAATCAGCACTAATTCGGTCTTTACCTTGCATTATTTACGAGGCGGTGAAGTGTTTTGGTATCCAGCTATAACTACACTCACAGCCTACTCGATCATTTTGACAGAGTACCTACCTATATCAGAGACATTAATCGTCGAGTTCACCTATGCGCTGATGATATCTCGCTATCAAAACGTGAATTGTATGCATCGTTTGTTCGAACAGAACAGAAAAACGACGTCGGCGTCGCACGGCCGCCGTCGTCGGCTACGACGCCTAATGTTTGGATGTCGTTAGGTCTGCCACCTGTAGCATGCGATACGCTCATTATTCCGGGACAGGAGGCAGACACGTATCACGTGTGGTAATGTATATATATCTACGTATGTATATGAGTGTGTGTGTGTCTATGGGGGTGTTTAAACGTACACATGTCTGCGTACGTGTTGGTATATTAACTGTGAAATTAATAGCGTCGATTACCTACCGCGCTGACTACGTTTTCATCGGGGTATCCATCATAAGTAGGCGCCGATTGACGTGGTATCAACAGGCCCTTTGTAAACACACCTGTTCGTTCTGTGTACTGGATATTGTACGAATTAAAAGCTAATTTACCAACCGGTATTCGGTGAAATTACATTTACCATGTAGATTTGTTGGTAGCGGGCTCAATTTTGAAGTAAAATTTCTTATAAAGGGCCTAAACCTCGGCCAGTTGAAGAGTAAGTGCTAGAAATTATTAAATATTACAGAAGAGAGTTGCGAATACCAAGCTTGTGCTGCAGATATAAAATTTTGAACCTGCCTTAGCTGTTAGCCTGAGCTTGTTGAGGATTTCGAGTTGTATACTTCGTTTACTTTCTGTAGCGATGTGACCTTCAGTTTGACCGGCGCAAGGTAGAAAAGAACAGCACTAGACCAGAAAAGGAAGGAGACAACTCTCGGCCAAACTCTTCACCGGTGAGGAGCGTATAATCCGTACAGTACTGCACGGAAAAATTGACCATTTTATCCACTACAATTGCATTGCTGTTATTGGTACCATTTACTACTGAAAATATCAACGAGATGTTTATTTATATTTGAAGACATATTAAAGGCTTTAACGCTTGTTTTCGACTCGCACTACTATTCATGATT
>NW_020439032.1:229843-234918 GCF_000699045.2 Agrilus planipennis
AAGTGAATCAAGAGATAAATTGACAGTGATAGAAGTGAAATAAATAGAACAGTGAATAGTAACAGTAGTGTAAATAAATAGAATAATTACCGAAGTTTAGTAATAATTTAATAGTGTTTTTAAGTTTAATAGTAATTAGTGTAAATAAATAGTTTTCTTCTTAAAATTTAATTTGTTAAACCCACGAACATTACAATATGAATGCGATAAAGCCTTCCTGTCGCGAATCTAGAAGTTCATGTCATTCTAAGATATCTCTCCCAGTAGCAGAGAGCGAAAAATAAAAATAAAACAAAATGAAATAGAAAAATAAGTAACGGTGCATTTTTCCGGCCGTGAATAACATTATTATGAACATGAATGTTGTAATAAGGAAAGCGCTTATGTAGGAATTCATTATTGCAAATGCTAATATTCTTCAGGCCATTAAAAGTTTTCGTTTCTTCGCATCAAACACAGAGGAGCGGAAAGCGTTCGTTATAACGAGCAAATCTCCCCTCGAAATCGGCGTTATAATTAAAGAATCGTTCGTGCCGAATGAAAATCAAAAAATCTTGTAAACAAGCTTCTTTTCGACGACATTCATTCAACTCACTCGCGCCTGAGTTTATACGAGTACACGTTTATTTACACGACTTAGTTCGGATTTTTTCCAGCCCTTTTGGCCCATTCGACGCAACTGGACCGTATATTTTTGCAAAATTCCGAAACTAAATCGCGTCTCCGAAATTAACTACTTACATTCCCTGTCTCAATTTTGTCAGTGAAAATAATAAACTCTCCATAAACTCTTTTAACCAACATTCACCCCTATGCAAATTTTAATTTTCTGCCATGTCGCCATTTCAAATACAAACCCAGCAACTTCAATTTAACCCTTTAAGGATTGATTTTTAAAAATTGGCAAAATTCGATTCGTCAATGAGTATTTGGTTCACTAGGAATATTTACAATTTTTCACTGGTTTACTTTTAGAGCGGTACTGACAGATCAGTACTGTATGAAAATAAATATAAGTAAAACTAAAATGCTGGTATGCAAGGGAAGAAAAAGTAGGAAAAGGGCGAATATAAAGATAGGAGACGAAAAATTAGAAGAAGTGGCTGATTTTAGATACCTAGGAAGTCAGATAAGTCAGGACGGAGGGAGTAGTAGGGATATAAAGTAGAGGATAGCGCAGGGTCGTGTCGCCTTTAATAAAAAGAAGTCACTTCTATGCTCGCGAACGGTTNAAGCTCTTCTTTAGCCTCATTTTAGGAAAGATTATTGGAAAGTGACAAATGAAACAGACAAAGTGAAGACAGAAGCAGATTAAAGATTATGGTAATTATCCAGAATTGGGGCTCCAAACCAAAATCGCTCCAAAAATTTTTTCATCGATTTCCAGTCATTCTACACAATAGAATAATTAGAAGGAGGGAGAGACAGTTTTTTATGACTTTATCAGATCACAGTTGTAAACTGTAAGGAAGAGATGGGTGAGGAGATCAGGGGGCGGAAGATGGGGCAGGTGTTAAAAATTATACAAGCTCAAATATAATCATTGAACCCTCAGAAATGACCAGAAATCGTCCTTGTTAAATCAGGAAATGCATCATGAGTAATACAGAAAAAATGAAAAGAGATAACCGAATAATAGTAAGCGGTGCAGCAGTTCGGGGTTGCTTAGATACGCATAAGGTCAAGGTCGGCTTTTTAACTTCCTGTTTGGAATTATATCCTTAATCAAGTGTCTTTACTTTCCTAAATTTCTGAGAATATTGAACTTTCTGATGCTTTACGATGCTGACAACGTGTTAAAATTCTGCATGTCTGCATCTTTTTTTGTTACACATTACTTGGTGTAATTTTATTCCTTTTTCATTATTAGTGTCCGCTGCAATTCTTACCTGACATCTCTTTTCTATGTTTGCGATACTCGCTACAGCGTCTGTCGTGGGTAAAAGTAGGCGTTCTGTCAGCAACCGCGCTAGTCTAGTTAGTAAGTTGAAAGAAGAAAGTAAATGCGATAGTTTTATTCCAGACTAGTTACTTAAATAAGTGCTAATATATTTGGGTGATGTTATTTAGTTAAATTTCCGTTTATTTTAACTATATACCTGCTATATTTTATACGTATTATTTTCTTTAAAAGTTGTCCGTAAATATGTAGGGCAGCTGTCATATTTTAGGTCTACGTTTTGATGTCTTTTTCCTGCCTCTTTTCCCTTTTACGAAACGCTTTTGAAATTTTCATCTCCTTGATGTGGTCTGTTTTATTCCAGGTGGAGGACCGACGGCAAGGGATCAGAAGAGCTGCTGGAATCGCCGAACAAAAGTAAGTAGTGACCACTTTTAAGCATTCCACTTTTGATTCGGCTCTTATTCTTGACCGCACGACCGCCCAAATAAACGACATACAAAAAGGGACATTTTCAAAACTTTCAGTCCTATTAAACGGCCTAAATAAATCTCAGCAGTTAGTGTCTAACAGGTTTTTATTTTTCATCGAAACAGATAAATAATAATTCAAATCAAGTATATATATAACTGTAAACAATTATTACAATGGGGTAACGATAATGTAATTTCGTTTTGGAATTATAGCGATTTTCTCTTATGATAAATGTGCATTCTGATCAAGAGCCAAAAGAACATTTTGGTATAATCATAAATAGGAAAGCCTGAGGATTAAAAATAAATATGTTAGGGAAATGGTTTAAATGAAACCTAGCGATTTTACTACTAATCTACTAGTTTTTTTTTTTTTCGAAATAAGTAACTGGAATAAAATCAATAGTAATTAATGTAGCATTACAATCTTAAAAAAAAGAAATTATTAACAGCATCTTCGAAAATTTGAAATAAACCATAAAATTATAAAATATAACCATATGTAGAAAATATTATGGGCTTGGGTTTTTTACCACACCAATGAGTTTAAAAATATTAGATAATAGTAATTAGTCATCAGCCGATAGAGAATTTTCCCGACATAAATTTGTTTGTTACCAGACGGGAGTTGTTCCTTGTAGGGAGAGGGGGTAAGTTAAAATTTTTAAACTTTGAAAAACTGTGCGTTACAACAGGGGAAGGTCCAAAGTTAGCAAAAACCATCTAGAAGGCAATGTATGCTTTTTAGTAAGACAAGTTTCAAATAAAATTTCTAGAGAAATTAAAAACCTTTAATTTGAGCCGCGGAACGATTAATTTTGTCAATTACTTATTGCGGAAATCCCAAAAAATCGTTTGTATATTGATTGTTTATTGCAAAAATGTTCTTAAACTTGGAATCGAACTAGTTTTTGTGACCATAAACTGATCAATTTGTTAGTGAGATATTGTTGTATGTCCCAGACATAAATAATTATTGTCATAACTTTTAAATGTAAAAAGTAAACTAGTGTATGCATCAGTTGCATGTAATTCCTTAACCCAAAGTCAATATGAAGAGTTAGAGGGAGTTCAACATTAATTTGTTCGTTATTTGGTATTATAATAAAGAAGGAGAGTCATGAAAATAATAATCTTATATCAAAAAGACTCATTGTTTACACATTAGAGTCAACAAGAAAATATTAGGACTTACTAGTATTTCATCTATATAGAGTGTTAAATAATAAATTAGCTAGCCTTTTATCGATTTCCAAAGTTAGTTTGCTTTGCCCAGCACGGAAACTTAAAGAACTGTCCACTAATTTTGACTAATTTTAAATGTTGCAATGTTAAAGAAAATTGCATTATTTATAGGTGGTGTCAAATAACAAATTATAATAACAAATGGTCAGACATGTTTTCTTCGATGGTACCACAGGCAATGATGATGTGTAAAAACTACTTAGTTAAGAAAATACGGCAAATAAAACTCATTCGCACTCCACAATCCATAAACTGATACAGTGTAGATTAATTTATAACTAAATCGTATTGAAATAAATATAAAATATAAAAATAGACAATGTACGTAAGTCAGTGGCGAATTCTAGGATAGGAGAACGAAAAAAAAACGGTAAACAATTAATACTTTAATTACGAGATATTGGGGATTACCCGTGACATGTAGTTCTTTTCTGGAATTTCAAGGGCTCCCCTTGAGATAAATACGCATTTTACATTATCAACTGGCAAAAAACGATTATTAAATACCAGGAGTGCTTTGAATTCGTAACCATTTGTTGGTAGCGGGCTCAATTTTGAAGTAAAATTTCTTATAAAGGGCCTAAACCTCGGCCAGTTGAAGAGTAAGTGCTAGAAATTATTAAATAGCTTCTGATGGATGGATACTAAATGTTGCTACATCAATGATATAGGTCTGCAGATAATTCTGAGACTTGATGGGTGAGTGTTAGGAAAATACGAGGTTTGGCTCATGTTAGGATAAAGTGGAGACGCATGTCCAACCAGTCTTGTCTTCGGACTGAAGATCCTGTGGTGATGACATCTGTCTTTCTGGTTTTTGGTATTTGTTTTGTGAATTGTACGAATGCTCTTTGTCCACAATGTAAAGTTTAGTATGCTGTGTTCTATAAAGCATCGGTTCATAAAATTCTTACGATATTGTTGAGTCGCAGATGTTTTACTGACTGCTTACGGTACGGGCAAGTTGTTGTGGACAAGTACAACCCAAAGTAGTAACTTGATGATGATACTTGACAAATTTAATCGGCCAATATAAACTGGCAATAACGACGAGCACACTGATGTTGTCAAGTCGTTGGATCATCAGCCCATTCGGCGGAATTTTATAGCAACTTAGCAAGTTGCGAAGGCATTTACGATCGCAATAATTCGAATAATAGAGGATTCTCGACACTTCCGTCAATTTCAGCCCTTTTTTGTATTTTTTGTTGCTGTTTTATAACGCGATTAAAAGGAAAAGATTGACTTTAGTTTTCGTTGAATCAATCAAATGACACAACGCACTGCCCCTTTGTAATACAGGATTAAACGTTTTTCTATTATATGATGGTCCTATGTAATGATGGGTAAAAATTGCCTTGATCTTACATTTTTTGGTAATTGTCCAGAACTGGGGCTCGATACCAAAATCGCTCCAAAAATTTTTTCATTGATTTTCGGTCATTCTACATAACAGA
>NW_020439032.1:235424-235806 GCF_000699045.2 Agrilus planipennis
CTGTCTCTCCCACCTTCTAATATCTAATTCTATTATGTAAAATATCGGAAATCGATAAAAAAAAATCGGTTGTCTGTAAAGTCGGTTTACTGACGATAGTTGAACGTGACAACGTCATAAGAAAATACTGATGGAATCGTTTCATTTTTCTAAAGAAAATTTCAATTTTATTTGTTTGATAGATATTTTGTATGGATATAGAGAAGGAGGTAAATGGAAATGTACTATTGTATAGCAGCTGTCCACGCGGACGCATCGCTCACTCAAGTAGGAGAGAGACAGATGTCGAACGCTGCCTAACGCGGAGGCCGATTGTGCCTCTTTGTCGCTCGTTCCGCGCTCTCGCTTGCACTTCAAGCCTTAAATGGAACGCCTCAGAGCG
>NW_020439032.1:236221-237641 GCF_000699045.2 Agrilus planipennis
AGTATACTTCGTTTACTTTCTGTAGCGATGTGACCTTCAGTTTGACCGGCGCAAAGTAGAAAAGAACAGCACTAGACCAGAAAAGGAAGGAGACAACTCTCGGCCAAACTCTTCACCGGTGAGGAGCGTATAATCCGTACAGTACTGCACGGAAAAATTGACCATTTTATCCACTACAATTGCATTGCTGTTATTGGTACCATTTACTACTGAAAATATCAACGAGATGTTTATATATATTTAAAGACATATTAAAGGCTTTAACGCTTGTTTTCAACTAGCACTACTATTCATGATTGAACAAAAGTTTTGGCAGGTACTGTATGAAAAGTATGTTTAATGAACAAGAGTCGAGAGTATAATAAGCTTTTTTCTCCCTTCCTACGATTTTGCCGGCGCGCATCCAAGACATTGGAAGGGGCACATCGCTACAGAAAGAAAATGAAGTATACTTGCTCTTTGTTGACAAAGATTAATGTTTCACCTTAGCTACCATCAACATCAAATATGATCCTTTCTGCACATAAACCCAAAACCTATAAAAAAAATTAATCAACAAAAAAATCGCATTATATGGTGATTTCTGCCTTGCGGTTTAATAATCAATGCGGTCCCCGTAGGCTAAGGATTGCTATGTGATCAATCAGTATAATCTGTCTAAGAAATGAACAAGATCCCCTGGAGCCATCTGGCGTGGCAGGAACCTATCTGATCTTGGTACTCGCGGAAATGATCTAGCTCTATCTTGACATACGAGATTGAACCACTACCATTACGAGTGTGACCTGAAAACGGCTGGACAGATAGGAAAGTTGTCCACCTGGAGACTCCGGGTCTCCAATAGCACTAGTGTACTTCCCCTAATTCTTGGCCTTCATGTCGATCGGGCTACCCCGACCCCTTGTGATGAGTGTAGATGCAATTTGGAATGACATGAACCTTCTACTTCTTAAAAACATTGCCGCCACTGTTTAAAGTTCCATCCCTAATTGTGTAGCAAGGCACATGATTAATATCCCGATCAATATTTTCCAAATGTACAATATTGTAGCGACCACGAGCGTGATTGTGTGCGATCGGGCATACGTGTGTGTGAGCGGCTTATCGATTCGCCGACTAGCCGCTGGCGCTTTTCTTCATGTGCGCCGTATCTGTAAACGTGTGTGTCGTACCTGCGTTCCGGGAAAGCAATTAAACCGTTCAAAGAAAACGAGACTTCTCTGGACGGCTGGAGAATGTTCCCGAAAGGAGGCAAGGGAGTATAAAAAGGAAAAGACGATCGCCGAAGTAGAGTGGAAATAAATTGACCGTTGCAGAAGTGAATCAAGAGATAAATTGACAGTGATAGAAGTGAAATAAATAGAACAGTGAATAGTAACAGTAGTGTAAATAAATAGAATAATTACCGAAGTTTAGTAAT
>NW_020439032.1:238959-251872 GCF_000699045.2 Agrilus planipennis
AAAATAGGCGAGATAGGTTGGTAGGACACCTTCTCAGGCATGAAGGTCTAGTCAGAGACATATTAGAGGCAGAAACAGGAGTTAGGAGGGGTAGAGGTAGACCTAGATTAGATTATTGTTCGCAAATAGTTAAGGACGTGGGCTGTTCTAGTTTTAGGAAAATGCGAAGTTTAGCTCAGGATAGGAAAGAGTGGAGGTACGTGTCCAACCAGTCTTAGAACTGACGACCTTATGATGATGATGATGATTACTTTTAGAGAGTACTTTAAATTAATAACGCCATAACCTGTAACAATTCTTATTCAATGTAGTACCAACCTTTTATAAAAAAAATGACCCTAGGATTGTTGCCTCTTCTAGAATCCTTCCCTAAGAAAATCCAACCGATTTTTGGAACGTCTATTTTTCGGAAACTCCATAGGTATATTATCTCAAAATATAAAAATATTTTGAATGTTAAGAAATTCTAACATTTACTAACAACTTTCGGCCGATTTTGTATAGAAGGAGGTACCCCTTTCTTTGCAGATTGTTAATACCTATTTTCCACTAACTCGCTTCTAATAAAGCAAACCATTTCAAATTTGATGAACTTGATGCTGACACGATCGTTGCGATGGATTTGAAAGAACGTGATGGAAGGAAATAGGGAAAGAGATGAGAACGAGGAAAGGAAAGGAAAATGTATGTACGCGAGCTAACCCGGGCTGCGAAGCGAAAGCCTGGCTGGCTGATGGCGGTATAGTGGTTGGCGGCTTTGCAAGACAATAGACTTGTTAATTAAGATTTCTTTTATCCCTAACCGACGGCCTGAGAATTTAGATCTGCGCCGTATAAAATGCCTGGCGCATAAAACGACGTCGATCCCTTTTAGATTTCCGCACGCTCCTCGCAGTCCGCCCCTGGCTATTACATCTCGACGGAAAGTAGTTGAAACTGACGTGAAACGAACTTTCTAAAGAAGCGCAACAACTTTTTCTCCTTTTTCCCTTTTAACCCTTCTACTAGTATCTTTCTTACACTTTAACGGTTGTCGTTAATAAGATACTGGGCGTTTCCGATCTCATCTGATAATACTAATACCAGAACAAAGGCTTTCACGGCCGGAATCCATAGTAGAATGAAGATTTGGGCTATAGGGCCGTGGTCTAAGTGAACTATTCTGTCCAGACGTTTCGTCAGCTACTGCGGCTGACATCCTCAGTGGCACTAGTCTCGACTGAGTCGCTGTCGAGACTTCGAGATATAATCTAATATTCACGTTGTCAATGCAGCACTACCACTGAGGATGCCAGCCGCAGTAGTAGCTGATGAAACGTCTGGACAGAATAGTTCACTTAGACCACGGCCCTATAGCCCAAATCTTCATTCTACTAATACTAACACCGGTGGACGGGCAATCCCTGCGATCTACAGTATAGTGCAAAGCCGAAGACTAGGGAGGAAGCTCTTCTTTAGCCTCATTTTAGGAAAGATTATTGGAAAGTGACAAATGAAACAGACAAAGTGAAGACAGAAGCAGATTAAAGATTATGGTAATTATCCAGAATTGGGGCTCCAAACCAAAATCGCTCCAAAAATTTTTTCATCGATTTCCAGTCATTCTACACAATAGAATAATTAGAAGGAGGGAGAGACAGTTTTTTATGACTTTATCAGATCACAGTTGTAAACTGTAAGGAAGAGATGGGTGAGGAGATCAGGGGGCGGAAGATGGGGCAGGTGTTAAAAATTATACAAGCTCAAGTATAATCATTGAACCCTCAGAAATGACCAGAAACCGATGAAAAAAATTTTGGAGCGAGTTTGGTCTGGAACCCCAATTCTGGATAATTACCAAGATCATCTGTGTCGAAGCATTTTCATATAAATATTGAATTGGGTACACCAATGGAGTCGTTTATCCAGCGTTTCGCCAACCACTTGGCATCCTCAGGCGTCATCCATCGGTGTTCTCACCGAAAGAAAACAATCCTAGACCTCGATCATCACACCCGAATATCGGACATTATTCAGAGAACGCCGGCGTTGAGTCTGACTCTTTTTATCAAAGCTTTGAGTTCTTGTAACTCCATATTAAAAAAGAAATTAAGCAAGTAGCAAAATATTTGATTGCAGATCACAATGATAATTTCACCAGTGCGGCTTCTTGAGCTGGTAGAGTATCGATTATGTTTAATTTCGTCTTCGAATTGTTTCGACCCTTACTTGACAAAAATCCATATTTATATAAGAATAAAGACACTTGAAGATTTTCTCAAACGTTTACATATTTGTAATATACATTTCTCACAACATTGGGTTCTTCATATGAATTGAGTAGGTACAGTTGGGACGAACAAAATTGGCAAAGTTCGCAATAAACCATCTGTGAGAATGGACGTATCTTCTTTCTTGTTTCCTGCGTTTTGACCACATCCTTGTAAAATTAAAAAATACTTCATGAATAGTACAGAAAAATTGAAAAGAAATAACCGAATAATAGTAAGCGGTGCAGCAGTTAGGGGTTGCTTAGATAAGCATAAGATCAAGGTCGGCTTTTTAACTTCCTGTTTGGAATTATATCTTTAATCAAGCGTCTTTACTTTCCTAATTTCCTGAGAATATTGAACTTTCTGATGCTTTCCGATGCCGTGTTAAAATTCTGCATGTCTNCTTCTGTTGGTAAGACCATCAATTACTTCTTGTTCTCCTGTAGTCGCTTTCCGAGTTTGTTTCACCTGCTGCTATGCTTGACGACAAGCAACCCTACAGCGTCTGTCCTGAATAGAAGTAGGAGTTCTGTCAGCAATCGCTCTAGTCTAGTTAGTAAGTTGAAAGAAGAAAGTAAATGCGATAGTTTTATTCCAGACTAGTTACTTAAATAAGTGCTAATATATTTGGGTGATGTTATTTAGTTAAATTTCCGTTTATTTTAACTATATACCTGCTATATTTTATACGTATTATTTTCTTTAAAAGTTGTCCGTAAATATGTAGGGCAGCTGTCATATTTTAGGTCTACGTTTTGATGTCTTTTTCCTGCCTCTTTTCCCTTTTACGAAACGCTTTTGAAATTTTCATCTCCTTGATGTGGTCTGTTTTATTCCAGGTGGAGGACCGACGGCAAGGGATCAGAAGAGCTGCTGGAATCGCCGAACAAAAGTAAGTAGTGACCACTTTTAAGCATTCCACTTTTGATTCGGCTCTTATTCTTGACCGCACGACCGCCCAAATAAACGACATACAAAAAGGGACATTTTCAAAACTTTCAGTCCTATTAAACGGCCTAAATAAATCTCAGCAGTTAGTGTCTAACAGGTTTTTATTTTTCATCGAAACAGATAAATAATAATTCAAATCAAGTATATATATAACTGTAAACAATTATTACAATGGGGTAACGATAATGTAATTTCGTTTTGGAATTATAGCGATTTTCTCTTATGATAAATGTGCATTCTGATCAAGAGCCAAAAGAACATTTTGGTATAATCATAAATAGGAAAGCCTGAGGATTAAAAATAAATATGTTAGGGAAATGGTTTAAATGAAACCTAGCGATTTTACTACTAATCTACTAGTTTTTTTTTTTTTCGAAATAAGTAACTGGAATAAAATCAATAGTAATTAATGTAGCATTACAATCTTAAAAAAANAAATAGACAATGTACGTAAGTCAGTGGCGAATTCTAGGATAGGAGAACGAAAAAAAAACGGTAAACAATTAATACTTAATTACGAGATATTGGGGATTACCCGTGACATGTAGTTCTTTTCTGGAATTTCAAGGGCTCCCCTTGAGATAAATACGCATTTTACATTATCAACTGGCAAAAAACGATTATTAAATACCAGGAGTGCTTTGAATTCGTAACCCGTAGCGCCAAACTGTCTATCTTGCTAATTTTATAGATACAGTCTAAAAAAACCCTCTTGTAAATAGTAAAACATGAAACTTTTGAAAAATTTCTATATTCCGAAAACTTTTCCGTTTCTTTTTTTTTTTTGTTAGCTCACTTAACCCATAATACGCTTCTGTTGGTAAGACCATCAATTACTTCTTGTTCTCCTGTAGTCGCTTTCCGAGTTTGTTTCACCTGCTGCTATGCTTGACGACAAGCAACCCTTCAACTTACCGAGATACTTATAACACCGAATTACCATCCCCTCGAGTTATTACTGCTGAAGAACGGGAATAATGTGCACACGCATTGCTTCCGATGAGCTCCTTCAGTAAATGAAACCTAAAAAGACTAAAACTTAAATACTAGTAGGACGTAATAATTGAACAGGTTTAGATAATAACGTCATTATTTTTTTTCTTTGTAAATTTTATTATTGAATTACGTAGTGGATATATTTCTAATATAAAATCATGTTGACCTTTGGAAGTAAAATATAAATGTGACGGTAATGCTACAATATGGTTTAAGAAATAGCTTATCTTAATCTTAATTTTTTTTACCTTTTATTAATGGTAATATTGCAAACAAACTTCGAAAGGCAATTGTCTAGACCTTGAACTCCAGACCAATGTTTTTAAAACGATTAATACAATTTCTATTAGGCTCCCATTTGACAGGCATTACCGTCCAGATTATACATAAATGACAGGCGCATACTTCAAGTGCTCGTGTACGCCTAAACCACGACTCCTACAAATGATTCGTTTTAATCTTCAATCCAAAAAACATGACAAGGAATACTGCTCAAATATGACAGGCATATGCTTTCGGATTCATGTGAGTTTTAACCAGTTCGATATACAACCGCTCTAGACTAATGTTTTCAGACCGGTTTACCAATTAACGACATACAATTTTAAGGCTCTTCTATAACAGGCATTACCAGCCACATTACTCACACTTGACAGGCACATATTCTAAAGGTTTGTATACGGCTAAACCACAACCTGTTCCACGTATTTTAGCCAATTCTGTAAGATATCATAGGCATGCACAAATGATCGTTTTAATCTTAAATTCGACAGGCATGACAAGGAGTACTACTCAAATCTGACAGGCATATGCTTTCGGATTCATGTGCATTTTAACCACACAACTTCGATATACAACCACCTTAAACCAATGTTTTCCGAATGATAAATACGTTATCACTGACTGCTTTCCCAACTAACGACATACAATTTTAAGGCTCTTTAACAGGCATTACCAGCCACATTACTCACACTTGGCAGGCACATATTCTAAAGGTTTGTATACGGCTAAACCACAACCTGTTCCACGTATTTTAGCCAATTCTGTAAGATATCATAGGCATACACAAATGATCGTTTTAATCTTAAATTCGACAGGCATGACAAGGAGTACTACTCAAATCTGACAGGCATATGCTTTCGGATTCATGTGCATTTTAACCTGTGGCGATTTTATAATTTTTTATAGAAACAATTATTATTTTTTAAAGTGAAGTGTTGAGTGTATGTTTGTATATTTGTTGATGTCTGTGAAAACTGTATTTGTGTGTTTGGAATTTTTGTAAATATCTTTGTGTATTGTTATCATTGTAAATTTCATTGTGTGTTATATTATTGTTGTGTAAATATTCTTCCCTTATAATTCTATTTCTATACTTACTATTTACCTGCTCGCTTTAACGACTATTTAATTGCCTTCGTACTTTCCTATAATCTCTTAATAACATTTCAACCCTTGTATACTAACTGCATGACATCTATAATCCTTACTTTTCCTAATTGCTATTTTATGATGGGTCTCTTCGGTTATTTCAGTTCAAACTTAACTTCTTGGTATTTCTTCTAATCGTCATTTCCAGATTTCACTAGCAACTTATTGGTTCCCTACTTTAATCACTTATTTCTAACTCCTCCTTATCACCCTTTCTACAATCTCTTTTCGAAAACTAAAATCAGTTCTGACCTGTGCTTCCTAACTTCAACTTCTACTTCTACATTTCTAGTCTTCATTTCATTTTCTGTAAAATTAAATACTTTACCGTTTTCACGTGTTATTAATTAAATCATCCACCTATCATCTGAACACATCGAGTCCAAAAACCACACAACTTCGATATACAACCACCTTAAACCAATGTTTTCCGAATGATAAATACGTTATCACTGACTGCTTTCCCAACTAACGACATACAATTTTAAGGCTCTTTAACAGGCATTACCAGCCACATTACTCACACTTGGCAGGCACATATTCTAAAGGTTTGTATACGGCTAAACCACAACCTGTTCCACGTATTTTAGCCAATTCTGTAAGATATCATAGGCATACACAAATGATCGTTTTAATCTTCAATTCGACAGGCATAACAAGGAGTACTCAAATCTGACAGGCATATGCTTTCGGATTCATGTGCATTTTAACCACACAACTTCGATATACAACCACCTTAAACCAATGTTTTCCGAATGATAAATACGTTATCACTGACTGCTTTCCCAACTAACGACATACAATTTTAAGGCTCTTTAACAGGCATTACTAGCCTCATTACAGGTACATATTCTGAAGGTTTGATACGACTAAACCACAACCCGTTAATGTATTTTAGCTAATTTTATAAGGTTTCATAAGCAAACACAAATGATCGTTTTAAACTTCAATTCGACAGAGGCGACAAAAAGCATGCTTTTCTAGTATTTTTTTCGTTTCTTAAGAACTTAGCGCGATATAAAAAAGGCATTAATTCAAATAAGTTTAAAAGTAAGGAAAATACCCTAAAAGAAGTTTTTCGATTTTCGGTGGCGACGATTTCGACGAAAAACTACCAGACATTCTAATTTTATTTTCGTTTTATTTTGCACTTGAATGATGGAAAATCTACATATCTATGCAAGCTAATAAAACTTTTATAGGATATATCCACATATAAAAATTCGATTTATACCTACATACACAGACATACATATACACGTATTTACATAATATGTACAGGAAGCAGTGCGCGATGATAGTAATATGAGCCATTAAAATCATTACTTTCATCGAAAATTATATTTTAAAACTTTAAAACGTTTTTGAAACATTAAGTGTAGTTTTCTTGTCAAACTAGGTACACATTATAAAAACAACAAGTATGTGATTTGAAAAACACAGTTAGGATTTTAATCCTTTCTGGAACCCAACAGAAATTATGGTGTATTTGCTATTATTATGAACTCTTTAGCGCCTTTAATAAAAGGCACTAATAATTTTTTTTGTACCAAAAGAAACATAACACAAAAACAAAACACAACACAAATTTAGAATATATACAAAAGTTTAATTATACTGAACAACGCTGAAAAACAACATAAGAACAACAACAATAATAACAATATAAACACTTACTAATTATCAAGAGGTAGACTGGTTACTGGTTGCTGATCACTAATTAATAAGTAAGCTTTTAAACTTTTTGGGTGTTTCATTCCCACCAGCCAGTAATGCTGGTGGGCGGGCAGTCCCTCCGGACTACGCCGGAAGTTAGGGCGGAAGACGTTCTTCAGTCTCCTCTCAGGAATCGTGGGAATGGGTGGGTGGTAGTTCGGGTGAGAAAGTTGAGACGGACGAAATTAAGACAGAAGAGAATGAAAGATTATCTGTGAAATATTACTGCCCCAGCATTTGCCTAAGTGATCCAAGGAAACCACAGAAAAACTTGGACCTAGGCAAACGGACCCGGAATCGAACCGGCATCCTCCCGAATGCTAAGCAATGGTCTAAACCTCTAGGCCATGCCGCTGGGTAATAAGTAGGAAATTTGAAGGGTATTTTTACAACAGGATTGTTAGTAAATAGAGGGAGAATATTCTAGAAGTAAAAGTATTAGCAGAACATGTACAGACTAGTTAAAATTGAAAAGAATAGAATTCGAAGAAAAAGTAAGCGAGGGAAAGCCAGCTATTAATAAGGGTTGTTAAATAGGTATCGAAGACGATGAAATTCTAGGTAAAGATAGCGATAGCGGAACAATAGAATTAAGTTTGAAAAGAAACAAAGGCATGCACAAGATAAGAAGCGAAAGGTTTACAATATTTACACATGTACAAAAATATGAAAAATTACTATACAAAAATATATATATACAACATTGTACGTTTCCTATTTTTTGTATTCGCCACAATACAATATGTATATGGTAGATGAATTTAATCCTAACGAACCTACATCATATTTAATTTATTACGACGTAACAATTTGTATGGTTATGCAATGAGTTTTCCACTACCTGAAGGAAAATTTGAATGGGTCCATGACATTTACTCAATTAATATTGATGACATTAATGATAATAATGAATACGGTTACATATTTGAAGTCGATATACATTATCCAGATGCATTACACGAAACACACAAAGATTTACCGTTACTTCCTGAACATTTAGTCCCACCTACATCTAGCTCAAAGACACCTAAACTGTTAACAACACTTTTTGATAAGAAAAAATATATCATTCACTATAAAAATTTAAAACAAGCATTAAGCTTAGGTATTAAACTTGAAAAAATTCATAGAGTACTAAAATTTAAACAATCTCCGTGGTTAAAAAAATTTGTTGATTTAAATACGAATTTACGGAAAGCTAGTAAAAATGAATTCGAAAAAAACTTTTACAAACTTATGAATAACTCAGTATTTGGTAAAACAATGGAAAACGTACGAAAATATAGAGACGTTAAATTAGTAACGAAATGGACAGGAAGATATGGTGCTAATTTTTACATTTCTAAACCAAATTTCCATAGTTGTACTATATTCAATGAAAATATGATTATAATAGAGATGGAACGATTAAATATTAAATTCAATAAACCAATTTACGTAGGATTTTGTATTCTTGACATTTCGAAAACTGTACTGTATGACTTTCATTATAATTACATTCAAAATAAATTTTCTAATTCTGCTAAACTTCTCTATACTGATACAGATTCACTCATATATCAATTCTTTGTCGATGATATATACCATCACATAAAATGTGATTTACATAAATTTGATACATCAGACTTTTCACAAGATAATGAATACAATATACCTTTAACGAATAAAAAAGTAATGGGTTTAATGAAAGATGAAAACAATGGTAAAATCTTTTCTGAATTCATTGGACTCAGATCGAAAATGTATGCAATCAGACTTTTTAACAAAGAAAATAATAATNCGAAATTCCTTTTTATCCATTTTTTTCACAATAACAAAAGTTGCTTCACTAAAAATGCTATAATTCACAAACTAATGATCCGACAACCGTCAAATTTATAGACGCGTCTTTTGAAGGTTAGGACTAACTGAAAATCATATGGATTTAGTTCTGGTGCCGCCATCTATGTGTCAGGCCGGGGACTTTTCAATTGACCCTATATATACAAAATTGTACGTATTCTATTTTTTGTATTCGCCACAACTCTATCAATATTAAATAGGTAATCGTAAAACTTTCTCTGTAAATTACACAGCATCCGTTAAGAACAGCCCCTGCCACATGGAAATCTGTCCGTGTAGTGTATAACTTTACTCGATTACGTCATCAGTGGAGCATGTAAAAATAGGAGCTTTTGAATCGTTTAAAGCACTTCGCCGTGACAATTTTTATCCCGACCCGAAATCTTCCAGAGCTGACGTTTCCATAACGTCCGCGAACCGAGCAAAGTACCGGGCCAGGCAGCGGTGAGCTCCTTCTCTCCTCCGGAAGGACAAAAAGTGATAAAATAAATTCGGGTCGTAGGTGGCTTTGCAAAGCGAGAGACGTCGCTACCGTCTGTGATGTGCCATACCGGCCGCGCCACTTGATTTATCGGTCGACAGACTGCTGATACCGAGCGTGATATATGTACACCGTTCCCTCCCTCTCTCCTCCGCCCTCCCCCCTGTCTACATACATATGTGTGCTAAAGAAGTTCGTCCCCTCCCCACGACGCGACCCGCCACGACTGCGATATGGTATTATACGCTACCATCGTAGTAAGCATATCTCGACCGATCTATGAACCTCCTGCAAATACCGTCCGAAGGATTTATGGACGCTACCTAGTGAAGTGGGAGGGGAAGGGGGAGGGGGTGATATAAAGGGACCTCTCGGTTCGTTTCCGATACTGCTGCTGTCGATACGCGATATCCGATTGACTCCCAAGTTTTCTAATTATGCGAACGTCATTCAGGAGTCGCGGAACGTGATTTGTTGGCTCCTTTGAAATCGGAAAACGATTTTCTCCGCAATATATTTCCGGAGGCTAACCCCGCTGGCAAATTTCTCGACATCCAACGTCCCAACAGGAGAAGAGAAGAGAAAAAAAAAGGCAACGTAAAAGTAGCATGTTGGCCTTTTTGAAATCTTGCCAAACCTATACGAAAGGAGAAACAGTTAAAGATCAAATGTTTCATGGGATCGTTTTCTTATATTGGTCTCATGTTGCTCTTTCTGTTTCTAACTACAAATTATTGCCAATTACATTGTTTCATATGTTTTTTATCAGTTTTCATCATCATAAGGTCGTCAGTCCTGACTGGTTGGACACGCACTTTCACTCTTTCCTATCCTGAGCTAATTTTCGCATTTCCCTAAAACTAGAGCGATCCATATCCTTAACTATTTGCGAACAGTCATCTAATCTAGGTCTATCTGAACTCCTCTTAACTCCTGTTTCTGCCTGTAATATGTCTCTGACTAGACCTTCATGCCTGAGAAGGTGTCCTACCAACCTATCTCGCCTATTTATTATTGACTTCCATAGAGTCCTCTGTTCTCCTATTCTTTCTAATACATCTTCATTTCTAACCTTTTCTTTCCACGGTATCCTCATCATGTTTCGCACCCGTACAGCGCCACACTCCAAACATACACTTTTAACAATCTTCTTCCAATTTCTAAATTAAACGTTTGCCAGCATAGAAGTGACTTCTTTTTATTGAAGGCGACTCGACCCTGCGCTACCCTCTGCTTTATATCCCTACTACTCCTACCGTCCTGACTTATCTGACTTCCTAGATACCTAAAATCAGNGACTGGGTGCTCCCATCATAATACTATAAATAACTAAAAAAAAAAGGTCACCAATGTATTGAATTTCTTATACTTGAAAAGATCGAGTTCGCCTGCTCATTTACGAGCTTGAACTATTTGAACCGAATTTTCAAGTTCGCTTATTATTTGAATCGACTGGAATTGACTGGGTGCCCAACCCAATTGAGTGGGTGCCCGGGCACCCGTGGACCCCCCCTTGTTGCGCCCCTGCATACCAGTATTTCTGTTCTACTTTTATTTATTTTCATACAGTACTGTTTCGTCAATACCGCTTCCATTTTACTAATAATAAATTACAAAACGCAAGTGGAAAAATACAAATGAGAAAAGGGCCCTCTCCGGGATGAACTTTAAATCAAACGCCCTCTTCAGTATGCTCCCGTATGTCCCCCCGAATACATGATAAAGTAAACCAATTTTCACTCCCGTAAGATATACTCATCGCCATCCCACCCCGACATCCCAGTTACGATTGACTAACGTACACATACAAAGAACTTGCAGGTGCAGTAGATTGGTCGACCCGCCACAATCTCTTCCCTATGAGGAGCGCTAGGCCTTCTAATTTACAACTGACATCACCCGCGTGCGCTCGCAGAGAAGCAGCGGACACTGGCCTTGCTCTTCACTTTGGTATTTATTACGTTTATTAAGGGCTATTCAAAATATTAGAAAGCGGCCTAAGCAAATTACATGAAATATTTTCACTTATTAACAAACAAGAGATAATTATATCTACCTATATTATGATTAGTGATTAGAAGGTCCACAATCAGTCCCTATTACAAAAATAAATAGTAGATACCTATAATTCTTGCACCTGTCGATGAAAGGGAAGCAAGCAGCAGCAGCAGGTTGTGCACAAACAGTCGATTTTCACACCAAGCCATGCGATTGGAAAATATGCAGTTCGCCGTAAAAGACGTCCGAAGTCGGCAATAACAAATCGCGATAAATCATGGGCGGCCTGAAAGGCAATTACCAAACGAACGAACGAACAGGCGACGTCGCACCGACCGACAGGAACGGCGACGCCGGCGTCGGATCGCGTCGCGTCGTGGCGCGCTTTAGGGACGGCAACATTCGAATCGCCTATAAACTATTTAATTAATGTTCCGAACGATTAGCAAGCTGCTCTTTGACATTTTTATGCGTCCATATTTTTAATGAAAGTTCGGTTGGTGCGCGACTCGAAGAGAGCGACTCCACAATAAAGTGTTAGGTACATTTACAAAAGTACCATTTTAATTAACAAATCTAATGTAATGTAAAAATACAGTCAAATCCGGTTATGTCGTGCAGGTTTAAAGGTCACTAACTATATTAATCAAATCGAAAACCAGAAGAACAGAAACTCAAGAAAGGAAAATTTTTATTTAACACGTTTATTTATCGCCCTTTTTTAATTAGGCTCCAATGTGAATGTTGTTTAATAACAAACTAATTTTCCTTGTAAAAACAGCTGTTAATAAAAATATGTGAGAGAAAAAAGCTTCGCCAAATTAATCTACTGTTTCGACCTATGTAATCGAACAACTAATTACCAAATTAATACTAATACAAATCATAATTATGGGTTATTCTAATTGGTTATTTATTATTAATTATTCTAATTTATGTAAAACTTGATTGACTTCTAAGCAGCCTTATTGAGATCAAATTTTTGTATTTTCTAAATTAAAAGGACATGCATTTTAAACATATACGAGGGTGGATTGATAAGTTTCCGGCCTGACCAAGAAAAACAAGGTTTTTAAAAATTTTTTTTTTTTATTTCTCAACATAATCTCCTCCAAGGCTGATACATTTCTCATAGCGGTGTTCCAGTCTATTAATGCCATCTCTATAGACTGATTCGTCAAGCTCCTCAAAATAACCATTTACAGCTTCGATTACTTCTTCATTGTCCGCAAATCTCTTACCGCCA
>NW_020439032.1:252352-256094 GCF_000699045.2 Agrilus planipennis
AGCTACGCCGGGATTCGTTTCAGCAAGTAGATATCCATATATTTAAATGGACCTTGTTGGAGCATACGTAATCCTAAAATGTAGCATCGTACTACAGATGGCGTTTACTGCGCCATTTGTGCTATTTTCTAAAACGCGCTGTTAAGACAGCAGGTAAAAGTTGGTCTGTGTTCTGTCGGAGCTGTCTGTGACGCGCTGATGAGATCCAAAAAGATCGAAATCGCGATCCGCGTCTGGCAGTGTCGACAGAATACATACCACTTCGAATTGTTTTATTTTATTTTATTTTATGATGTACTTAAAAAGAAACGTAGAAGATTGCATATAGATGATAGATCAATAAATTGGTTATGTTCGGTCTTGCCCTTTCGAAATCTCACCCAATTTAGAGTAGAATGTAGAATTTCCATGCCATCTTGATAATTATCACGTAATAGTCGAATTTGTAGACGCATTTTTCGGTATGATGATGATCAGAATTAAATTTCATGGAAATGGCACCACTAAAAGTTTCAAATTATGTTGTTTATCTTGTGTAATTTGTCTATCGTAAATGAAATTATTTAATCTGGAATACGTATTTCGTTGTGTGAATCCGTTCGTGGCCAGAAGTATCGCTTCGCATTTTTTGAAACTCTTTTTATTCTGAGAACTGTGAAGCTCGAACAGATTAATTTTCCAAATTCAATAATAAGGCACGTAAAAGGTAAAAATTAAACAAAGCCGTCTGACGTGAACGTTTGGCACACCCCGTTCACGGAAAGCAGGCAAGTAAGCAGGCAGGGATGAAACCGGAAGAGCGTGAGGATCGTGTGGGGTTTCGAATGAATTCAGTTATGAAAATAAAAATTCATTGGGGTTGAATTCGGTAGACCTACTTTTAAGTCCTGCTGGCTGCCTGCCGCCGGTCGTCAGCTTTCCAACGTCGGAAGGCTCACCCTCTTTAGAAGAGAAAGGGGGGCATGGTGGAGCGAGTTCGGGAAACAGAACGGGGGTGGCCGTGGTGGCGGCTGCGACGGCGGCGGTTTCACGTCACTCATTCGACATTACGCCGCTTCACAAACACACGCTTTAATCTTTTTTAAAAAGACAGGGTTTAGTTTGCTAATTAAGAACCATTTAAAACGTCATTTTTACGTTTCCTATCCCCTTTTTTTACCCTAATTGTGTATTTAATTCTTTCGTTCTTACCGGATATCTTTCGATGTTTGTTCGTTAAAAAAAATGGAGCAGGAAGTTTCAATAATTTTAATTTCGATAATAAGTCAGAATGATACTTTTACTGAATATACTGAAGGTTACTTTGCTGGACGTAGGACAAAGTGTAATTATTTGATACTTTGAGAGTTGAAATTCGACATGAATATTTCTTTTGCTAGGTCAGTCTTTCTCAAAGTGGGCATTGAAGTCCTACAAGGGACGGTAAAAGCCCTATAGTTAGAAACCATCAGAACCATCTTTCGCATTAGGTTAGTCTTATTTTTTTAAATATTATTTATGTGACTGCGTTTTATTACTCTTGTTCAGGCAGTTTTATTTAAAGTGTAAATTTTAGTTCATAAAAAGAATAAGGTTCATACTACTACTACACACTAGGTATGACGCTTTCTCATGGACAGTGAAGTCCTACAAGGGGCGGTAAAAGCCCTATAGTTAGAAACCATCAGAACCATCTTTCGCATTAGGTTAGTCTTGTTTTTTTAAATATTATTTATGTGACTGCGTTTTAATGCTCTTATTCAGGCAGTTTTATTTGAAATGTAAATTTTAGTTCCGAAAAAGGATAAGATTCATATCACACTAGGTATCTTTAAATTAATGTAATTTCGGGAGGTGCTAGAAAATAATTGACTCTCAAAATGAACATAGCTGGAATATATCTAAGCTTGTTTGATATACTTGGAATATCTACCCCATATAAGGATCGTATAAAGGCGTATTTAGCAGCAATCCACGATTAGTATTTTGTTGAATTTTTCTCTTTATTATACTTTTCGGTGCAAGGTGTTATTACCATTCAATCGTAACAAATAGTCATGGTTGTTATCACTTTTCACCTTGTTTTCGTATATTAATTCATCTCCATTTGTAGGTTACCCAACGTTATCGACTACTAGGGTTGCCACCTGTACTTTATTCTGAAGTATTGTACTCTATTTCGACTGTGCGTACGTTATACTTTACAAGACACATAAAGTACGCAAAAACACTTTATTTAAGGCCTTAAGTAAACATCGTAATTTTGTAAGCTATTATTCGAAATTCAGAGTATTTTTACATCAATAATATTGCACAATACAATATTTTTGAGAATGTTTTTAAGTACGTAACAACCTGATTTCCCAAATCTGTTCAAAGTAGTGTCAGTTTTGCTGTCCGTTCCGGCCTCTTCAGCATTTACAGAAAGAGTATTCTCTAATAAAGCATACGTAATCCTAAAATGTAGCATCGTGCTACAGATGGCGTTTACTGCGCCATTTGTAGTATTTTCTAAGAGTATTCTCTGTTATGAACGCAAAGTGGCGGGACGACAGGAATAAAGCTTCATTAGAACTAATTAAAAATGAACTTTTAGTTTACTTAAATCTTTGTTTGCCATGTTTAGAGGCTATTAATGTATTTAAGAGCGACAGCAATTTGTTACTGGCTGCTAGGTGTAACAAAAAATATGTTTTTAAAANGTATATTAATTCATCTCCATTTGTAGGTTACCCAACGTTATCGACTACTAGGGTTGCCACCTGTACTTTATTCTGAAGTATTGTACTCTATTTCGACTGTGCGTACGTTATACTTTACAAGACACATAAAGTACGCAAAAATACTTTATTTATGCTGAGTACTTTTTTTTTGAACCATTTAGTCGAGAAATACTTTATGTAAAGCCTGAAAAGGTGGCAACCCTATCGACTACTAACAACCTTTTGCATTTTCCCATCTTGTTGTTATCGGTCAGTCATACCAAATAGTCATGGTTGTTGTCATTTTTCACCTTATTTTCGTATATTAATGCATCCGCAATTTTTGGTAGGTAACCGAAATCACCCACTAATGGCAACCCTTTGCGTTTCGCATGTTGTTTCTGACTCGTCGTCTATTTTTATGGCTTTAAAGTTCAGACCAGATTAAGTAAACGACATAAAACCATTGGTCACCAACATATCATGATGGGGTGCCGTTTCCGTGATCTGGCGAGACCACGTGGTCACGACGAACGTAAACAGTATCGATTTTTCAAAATTCGCGACGAGCCATAAAAAGTTGGGCTTTAATTTCAAACTGGCGCTAACTTTGTCCGAAACTTTTCCGGCACAAATTACACTTAAGATCCTTGTACTTTCTCTTTCTAACTTATGTGAACTAGTTAAGAAACTTCGTGAGGTAGGTCGGTTCCCTGTTCCAACAGTTTTGAATCGGGAAAACTTCCGGTGTCCCACTTTTTCTTTGCAAATTACTAACCGCACTTCGCAAATTTTGCTTTCCGTTCCACTCGTCGTCGCCAACACTGCGACCATCGTATTATTTGCATTCATTGATAGTTTTTTCCGATAACTCATTCACTTCACAAACATTTTTGATCAGTAATTATTTACTGATATTATTCTTTATAATTAGCAACTTAAAATAAATTGAAGAAATGTCAAACCTTCTTTAATTAAATTGTATTTATTTACGCATCAAGTTTCAGGATTTTTTATTTTTTTTTTTTGCTAATTTATTATCTCGAACAGATTAATTTTCC
>NW_020439032.1:256636-264084 GCF_000699045.2 Agrilus planipennis
GATCTCGGTAGTTTTTCTTTGATATGCCCTTTTTTTCGATTTATTACTTTCATCGGTCGAGGAAGTGAGTCGAGTCAGTTGCGAGTTTTCTCCGAATCTGCTGCTTATGTTGCAAAAGAACGTTGGGCCAGCAGGATAGAGCATAAAGCAGGAACAGCCCTCGATGCGAGTTAGAGGGGTGGCCACCACTCTAGCATACTTTTGAGGGTGCGCACACTCGCCACAGAGCGATCGCCTCGCGCCTCGTCTTCGTTTTCTTCCACTCGCCAGCTCGTAGCCGCGTTAGTCCACCAGTCAAGTAGCAGCCCTATGCGTGTAGCCTACGCACTTCGCGACGAAAGACTCCTGCAGCGTGCGTAATTTTGCGATTTCGGCAACACACTACTCGAGTAAATTAAATAATAATAAACTTTTCAAAACTAGAACGCCGCTATATCTACTGGCATTTTGTTTGTAAAGAACTGTTGAAATATGTAGTTAATGTTTGGAAAACGTGGGTAGTTTTGTGATGTTTGTGTTTAGTGGAAATAGAAAAATGTATACTACGTGAACTGGTAAAAATTATGTTACAAACTGTTCCCATAAGGTATGTTGCATAAAACTTATTTTTTTTTATTTTTTCGCTAACTTCTTAATCTTATAGGCTACTTACTGATTTTACTATATATGTTTATTTATCTGAAACTACGCTAAACTTTTGCTAATTACTAATTACTCGAAAACCGTCTTCAAGGTAAATTCTGCTAAATTTTTACAGAAAAATAGAATATAAAAGATTTCCGATTTTTGAATAATGGTAATTAATTATAACCATTAACTTTTAGATATATGTATGTATAGCCAAAATATAATAATTCTTTCTTAGAGGAAGGATAAAAAAATTCACATTTTTAATATAGTTAGATGTCAGTAGGTATTGCAAAAAATTTGTTGGTGATTCTTATTATTTATCTTCTTTGGATAATTTAAAACTAAAATTTACGAAGAAAATATTGTTCTCATTATAAATAATTAGACAAAATTTTGTCGTTTGAAATTTGTATGATAAGTCCAGTTCAAAGCGCAATATAGCAGTAATTCGTTCAACAGAGTTATTGTTTAGCATCCTATTTAAAAGAATATGATTTTTAATCGTTTAAGTAGGAAGTCTTCTTTTCATCGTTCTAACTAAAAAAATGGTTATAAACAACATTTATTTTGTAGATAGATCCTATTGAACGTATTTATTTGTCTTCTACATACCAATCCTTCCACAATCTTAACTTTAACAATATTTTTTTTTAAAATATTTCGTGCTAGATACATAGAATCATAAATTGATATATGTCAAATTTTACTCTTTGACATTTGAATTTTTTAGCATTGTACTCATAATAAAAATACACACAATTGGAGAAAGTAGACAGAAAAATAATTTCGTGAGCGAACCCTCTTCAACTGATGCAATCTTGTAATTGACTGCAACTTTTACTTCTATAAATGTTTATTTGTAGTACTCGGTTAAATACTTCATGATTTTTCCTTTTTTTTTTTCATATTCATAGCAGATTGTTGAGCAGTACCTTAAAGATTAATGAAAAACATAAATTATCCATATATAGAATCTCTAAGAAAACTTCTAACTGAAATAAATAGCTTTTCAATTTCAAACTATAATTTTCATTGTAATTCATAAAACCTTTGTTATTTATTTTATTATCTATCCCCATTACGTACTTGAATTACTTTTTTTGAAAAATAAAACTTTTCTTGTTGAATCAACAATGATTGAATCTAATTGTTGTTGAAACTTAACAATTTTTGTAGAAATAATAGAACACAGTTTTAAAAATTAATTGATTTGAAAATCATAATCTAATTCTTGAAACTATTGATAGAAATGGCCTCTTGTAGGCACCAATATTTGAAGAAGAAACACTTAATTTGAAATTGAAATTATTAACAAGTTTCGACCTACAAAGCTATCTTCAAATTGAAAACTAATAACACCCTTTTAAAAAGAGTTTTTATCATAGTATGATGCCAGTGGGTGGAAAAACAATAACTTATGTCTACAATAAATTTATTTTTGAAACTATATAATTATTTCTTAAAACATTTCAGTTTCTTTAAATATGAACAGGTGCTAGTCATTAGCGTTATTTAAATAAATTGTAAAATATTAGTCGTAGTAGAATTATATTTTTTTATGTGCTTATCGTGTTATTTCAAATTTCTAAAACTATCCCATTTTTTGTCATTTCGGTTAAAATTTTCAACATAACTATTAAAGAAGGTGTTGACCATCATTTACATCAACACAATTACGCAGTAGGAGATGGGGCAAAGGCAAGGTCATTCACTTACTGCTCCTTTGCGATAGTTAAAGTAGGGCCTCATCCAGCTGAATGGTTACTCACTTCAAAGATAAGACCTAATCCTTACTTACCCCTAAACGCGATCTCCAGTTTAAAGTGATAGCCGTCGGCGCGCTCCTACATCTTATCCCGTTTCTCCTCTTCATCGAAGAGGATTTCGGGCCATTAAAGTCTACCAAACCTAGTCGACCAAAATCGAATTACTTTTAAGATAATCCACTGTTTACTTACTAGGAACTCCCCCCTCAACGCCCTCTCAACCCTCAATACGTGGATTTACGCACCAATCGAACCGCTTCGATTTAATTGAAAAAGTTCTACATTAGTTTCGTAATTCAGAACTTTATTTTTAAATCTAGAAAGGCGAAATTTAATTATTGTTATTAAAACTAGTTCTTCCCCTATTTGTGAGCTCGAAACGGTTTGCTTCGAGTGGTCGAAATTCACTTTTGTAAACGATTTGTTTAATCACATTCTTTGCGTTAAAAATTGTTTGAAAAATTAAATTTAAAAGATTTTTTTGTAAATAGTTATGCAACACGTTGTACACTTTAGCGTAAGAAATTGCTGATCTAACTACGTAATACTACTTAGCCTTGTGCCGACAGCACTCGTAATTTCTTATATATATCGTTAGCAATTTCGTGTACGGCACTTCTTTAGGATCCGGCCGGATACCGGATAATAACGTCGGGTAACCAGCAATATCGGGTAATTCTACCAGAGATGAAACAAATAACAAACACCAGTAGCAATAAGTATAACAAGAAACCTTGTCTTAATTTGTATTATTTATTGATTACTATACAAAATTATTTGTTATTTCGATATAACTCTTTCCCTCAAAAAAGCAACAAGTTTAGGATGTTATTGCAGTATTAAGTCTTATGACAATAAGACAATGAACAACGTGGAAATATGTGTAATGTACATCCATCGAACAAATTCCACTTTAAGGGGCAAACGCGGACATTTTATCGGAGCGGGTGGATTAAAGAGTTAGTCTACACTTAATGGCAGGGCTTTCCAACTAATTCCTTGATTACTACCATTAACGGAAGGGCGGCGAGGTCCTTATTAGAACCAAAAAGCTAAAAGGAGGGGCGTGACAGGGCACAAAGTCAAACTTATCTACCGCCTAATGTAACATGTGTTAAAGTTCACTCATGAAATTATTACGAAATTATTTAAAGTACCTCGATCCAGGTGACATTAAACCACAATCAGCTTTCTTTAGCACGTAATAGAACTCCCACACTATTCAACTCAAGAGTTTTTGAAACAAACACGATCGCTTATAATGACTCCGTATATAATAACAATCCGTTTATTATTATCTACCTGTATACTCCACGCTACTATTAGAAAAACTGTAATTAATGTACGGAATTGCTTATGATGGCATATCATTTGATTTTCATATCTGTGTAAAGCATTTACCTGAAATCTTTAAAATTATCTAATGGTGTATTATCGTATCTACCACCATAATAGAAAATAATAAATATATATATATAAGACAAAGTCGATGTCGAAAAGGAAAAAAGTTCGAGACTGTTCCAGTCTTCAGTTAACTTTATTACAGTTAATGCACTGTCTACGAGTGTTTCTGACAGGTTTTTTTATATTTATATAACTTTAGTCATAGACTCTTCCTCCTTGTAGCGCAAGGTTTCTATTACAGATCAAACCGTTCGATTGGTTTTTCCCAATTGAAAAAGCGGTCTTCAGATGTTTCGCTAGAGACCAGCATGACCACGGTGACCAAGAGCAGCAAGACATACGACACAAACGAAACAAAAGACGAAAAGCGTAGAAAAAAGCTCACCCCCGAAGAGTTGAAAAGGGATAGCGAATCGCCCAAACAACAAGTGGTCCTACCTCAGAAAAAGCGAGTCCTTCCGGCGTCAGCAACAAACAGTCCGGCAAAGAAAAATCAGAAGACAAGTTGCTACAACACCTCACCTCAGGAGGAGGCGGCTGCTGACGAAAATTTAATTAGAGAGACCGAAGCAGCCCTAAAGAATTTGTCGGGCAGCTGGCCGGGCCCCCGGGGCTCCTCCTATACCAAGCACCAAGAGGAATCGCCCGCATTCGAGAATCTTTTCGAGGAAAAGAAATCAAACCCCAAATACTCGCCCTCGTCTAACTGTTCGTCTTCGAGTAGCGGTAGTGAGAGCGGCTGTTCCCTAAAAGACGTCATAACCCTGCGGGAGCCGAGTGGCGATTCAGATAAATCCGGCAAAGGGGATAAGACGACGTCGACGGCTGGCAAACAGTTAAAAATTAAACAAGAAAGCGATCTCGATAACCTGATAAAAATCGAGAACGAGTGCGCCTCGATCCAAGCGCAAACAAAGGCGAAAAGTAAACTGAACGCAGCAACTAAAGGGTCGAATGAGCCGCCGCCGACCCTTTCGTCCCACTACGAACCCCCCGACTTCAACGAATTAGTCGACGACTCGTCTAACGAATTAGAAATTGATATGTCGGAAGCGAGCGGAGACAGAGACGACAGCACCACTAACGATGACAAATTGCACTCATCGCCGAAAGAAAAACGAATCGAACCGTCAAAATCGACAAAATACTCCTTGGAGGAATCCGCACCATCAGTCAATAATAACACCTCCCCGTTCCTTCCCTACATCCGTTCCAATATAACGTCGTCCGCGTCACCTTTCTCGAGCTCTTCCGCGTTCCGACCTCCGAATCTCGAATCTTCGAAAAAACCACCGATCGGGGTCAGCCCTTTGGGTCCGTATCCCGGCGAGGCGACCTTTGTGGGCTACAGTAGCCTACCGTCGTCGTCTTCAGACAACCGCTCGCCCATGTCGTCGCCCGAAAACAAGAAAGTTCCCTTGCCCCAACTCAAGCAAGAGAATCTCGCAAATATCGACACGTCGTCGTCATGTTCAAGCGCGGATAACAAGTCGGTGGCGTCCCCCGAGGACGTGAACAAACAGTATACGATCCTGCAGCCCGCCGGCGCCGGTTCTCGGGCAGCCAGCGCTCTTCAGGAAGCCGCAAGGGACGGGGTTCAGAGCATGTCTGCGGTCTCTAGCAGCAGCAGCAGCAGCAGCAACAGCAGCAGTAGCAGCAACAGTAGCAACTCCTCGAACGAATCCAAAACCTCCGCGGCTGCTCCCTTCGACAGGGTTTCCGGAACTTTATCTCCAAACAGCATCGGCAGAGGTAAGCGAGCATGATGATTTATGTCGTTATTTCTTTTTTTTTGTTTATCGTTTTTGTGCATAGTTTACCATCAATTATTCTACAGTACCCTTGTGGATTAATATCTCATATTTTTTAAAAGTTTTCTCGATTATTACGCAAAATTCATGGATAACAAATACTTCATCATAGAAAGAATCTATTTAGACTTGATTCGATCAGAATATATACTTTAAAAGGCAGAATCCGTAATGAAAAACGTAATTTTGAACTGCTATGAAGGGACCGTACTCGGATTTGGTTAATGAGTTTATTCCAAACTTAGGTTATTATCAAACTAAAGATTGTTTAAAGTGTATAATTGGAGCATGGCTCTGATAGGGTGCGAACCGTTGACAGTCGGCGTGAAAGAGAGGAAAAAGTTAGAAGTGTTACAAGTGATGAAATGGGGAGATATTAGAAGGAGTAGGAGAACAGAATGAGTTATGGAAGGCAATAAGGAAAGAGAGAGATAGGATAGTAGGGTTAGTTAAATACATGATTAGTTACATCAGGACCAAGTAAAGGTATGCATCCAAGAAGTTTGAGGCAGTTTTTGAAGGTATTCAAGGACTCTATTAGTTTATGTAAGTTTTGATCTAGTCCCTGCCAGGGAGCCCTCTATAATTGTTTAAAATGGTATGTTTTCATCGATTTTAAAATGTCTTATCGAATGAGTTCAGTCACATAACAAACTTCTGAATTTAGCCTTTATCGGAGAGCGATACCTTAGTTGTTTTAGGTTTTTTAAGTAGAATTTTGGGTTTTAATTCAATGCCACAGAACCCCATTTGATTTTCTTCTATTTAAGATACGTAGATACTTGCTCAAGAAAAAAATAAATCGGGAATAGGGGATGAGTCGTTTAAGAAAATCTTAATTCCTATCGGAAGTTGGGTTCTTGCGTCGCAAATACCCCAGTAAGCAGACCGTTTTGAAGCAAGTCACGTTGTCGGTGCTGACACTCCGGCTTATAACTTGTATCAAGTAAACCCATAATAACAGTGATGCCAACGCTCGTGTTGGTTGCGTCTTCAAGATGGAATCATTGGCGAACCAGGTGACGGCTACGTGCCCAACAAACTGCTACCCCAATTAAACCTTGCCACCCCTACACCCTACCATACACACATGCACAGTCACAACTTACTTCGTACAAGTTTAAAAAACAATTCTTAGACATAACAAAAATGAAGGAGGCACCCGGGACGAAACTTTATTGAGGTAATTAGGGGTTAATTTTCAAGAAGATAATAATGAAATGGGCTTTCTATTATTATCATTTCGTTAGTAGTGTCTCATATTTTCTATTTATATATAAATATATGGCAAGAAAAACGAAATAATGAAGGCATTGTTTGAAAATAAAGATTTAAATAACATTAACATTATGTAATTAGGAAATAGGCGACGAAGTTGTTGACGTAAATTACTACGAACAGTGTATCCAATGAGATCGAAATCGCAATCTTACAGTTAAGATTTCAGTAATTGACGATTGCCTATGCTCTAGATTTATACAAGGAAATCAAATAGAATCTGTTCGATTGTACAAAATTAAACACTAAAACTCAAACTGAACATGGCACTTTAGGTATCGAAAGTGTTTTATGTGGAATTCCAGATTGTATTGTTTTATCCGCATTTATATTAGATAGTATTCATCAAAGTTAATAAATAAGTAGATACGTAAATTTACTATTTTGTTGACCAAGATTAGCTATTTTTATAAAACACAAAAAAACGAATTCTGTTATATAAAAATATAAATTGTGTGAATAAACTCAATCGCAATATTCAAGACGGCCCATCCAACTGAAACAACTAGGATTCCGTTTATTACTTCTAGACTAAAACCTCCCTGTACAGATGCTTCCC
>NW_020439032.1:269790-277079 GCF_000699045.2 Agrilus planipennis
GTACCACAGTACTCCAATTAGGTATTCTTTATTTTTTTATATTCGCTCTTTCCCTATTTTTTCTTCCCTTGCATACCAGTAATTTTTGTTTCACTTTTATTTATTTTCATATAATACTGTTTTGTCAATACCGCGTTAATTTTATTAAAGCTTATCTCTAACTCCTCCTTGCAAGATGCTAATACTTTGATATTTCTAATCCCGAACACTAAAATTACAACACAATCCACCAGCAATAACATTACTTAATCGCATTCTCCGAAAAGCTGACGTCTTTTGCCACATATCACGTATGCTTATCGCGTCTGTTTTTGCGGCTCGTTGACCAATGACACCCCCAGTTAATCTTTAATCCTTTTTCCCTCAAAAGGCAGGTTAATGTAGCTACACGGTCTCGTAGTGATTATGCGACAATAACGGACTTAGGTCTTGTTAATTAAGAGACGGCCGGGCCGTGCCGGACTGCAGGCAATGGATTGCCACCGCACGTGTGAATAATTAACCGACCAAACAAAACGAGAGTCGGGGTTTTGGTTGCGTGGTTGACCACCACGCGATATGCTTATTAAAATGTCATAACGACGACGGCGGTGGCGACGTGTTTCAGGTGGCGTACAACTCCTCGTACGGAGGCCAGCAGCGGATGGGAGGAAGCCCGCGAGCTGCCGCCAGTCCCCACTTGTCCTCCGCCAGTCCCCAGGTGCCCAGCCCACAAGGCCAAACGCTAGACCTCAGCGTCAGTCGACTGTCCCACAGGTCAGTATTAGCTTAACCACGTCCGTGTACATTTGTCTACATTATTTATCGCGAACCGCGCCCCGTTTGTAACTTCGCCACAATCGCGGTAAATTATTTTACAAATTTAATCACTTACTCTAATAGTAATACAGCTATCTACAAAAAATTAACCCCCACCAGGATATCATTCAGGTTGTTCGTTTATTTATTAATGTTGTTGGGGTCTAAATTGATGCAGATAAAAAAAAAGATTTTGTTCGCCGAATGCGTTGGTTGGTTTTTTTTTTCTAAATTTTACTGGACTCGCCCGAAATGGTGTCGTGGAGAGATGGGCGAATCTGAAAATCCAGCCAGATCTTCTTCTTTTACAGTAGCGGTACTAGTCCATCTCGATATCATAACGGTCACGGCGAGCCGGTACCGGTACAACAGGGTTTCGTAGGACCGCGGGGCGAACAAACAGAACCCGTCGACTTCAGCGCCGCTAATGAACCGGTTAATTTCAGCGGAGTCCGTCCAGTTGCCACCTTTGCTGCTGGACCAGTTATCGGACCGCCACCCGGATCCGGTTACAGCAGGGAATCCACGCCAGACAGTGGAGGATCTCACTACATGGACCCTTACAGAGACCCTTCCGGTAAACATTAAAAATAACTACCTTTAGTTGGAACCATCAAAATTGGCAAAGTCCACAATAAATTATCTGTGGAAAGGGACGTATCTTCTGTCTTGTTCCCACTTGGGACTCTAGTCATTTGCTACGTTTTGAACACACCCTTGTTAAGTTAGGAAATGCTTCATAAGAAGCACAGACAAAGTGAAAAGAGATAACCAAATAATAGTAAGCGGTGCAGCTGTTAGGGGTTGTTTAGGTAAGGAAAAAGTAAGGATCGGATTTATAACTGCCTGACTGAGATTATATCTTTAAACAAACGTCTTTGCTTCCCTAAATTCCTGAGAACGTTGAACTTTCTTTAAAGTCCTATGCTGACAACATACTCAAATTCTACTTGTCTGCATCTCTATCTGTTACATATCAATTGATGTAATGTTATTCCCTTTTCTTTATTAGTGTCCGCCCGCTGCAATTCCTACCTGACATCTCTTTTCTATGTTTACGATATTCCCTACCTACAACGTCTGTCGTGAGTAAAAGTAAGCGTTCTGTCAACAACCGCTCTATTCTAGTTAGTAAGTTGAAAGAAGCAAGTAAATGTGACAGTTTTATTGCGGACTGTGCCAATTTTGAACGTCCTAACTATACCAGTTTGTATTTATTTACTTTCTGTTATCATCATTTTTTTTAACCATCAACCAACCGGTAAAAACTTTTTTTTCTGATATCAAACTACCTATGCCAGATCTTGAATCTGTATGTTTCTGTTTCTGCTCGTGTTTTATTAGCTGATTTACGTAATGCACTTAAAACATTCTTCTAGTATTATATCGCTACTCCAATTTTAATAATGTGCATCATTTCCACTTACAATAAGTACCTTGGAATTGACACCGTTATATAATAGAGACAGCAGGCATTTTATCCTATTCCATTATCCTTAAAATTTCCTTTAACGATTACTGTTATTGATCCTGAAGTACACACATCGAATTCTTCACTATCATCATCATTATCATAATAATTTATTCAAATGCATGTTTTTTCAGTCATCATCCTGCCTTTTCTGGGTAATTGTCACATTAATTTTCTATTGTTTCTCAGGATACGGCCCTGTTAGTCCACATCCTGGATATGGAATGACGCCTGTAACAACGGATTATCCAACGAATCCTTACACCTCGTATCCCGGAACTGGATACTCCTGTGGCGGCACTTATCCAGGAGCGGTGACCACGGGATACCCTGCTCCACCGAGTGGCTACTCACCAGGTCCATGCTACTCCATGCCTCCACCTCAACATTCGTTACCTCAACACGATAAAGTGTCAGGCAAAGACAATGGGTGAGTTTTATTTTTAATAATCTTTTACTTTTCCTCGGTCTTCGTAAAATTGGTAATTAATTATGGACAATAAACAAAGAAAATGCGCATAATTTGCCAAGCCTTTTCTATGTATCCTCCTTTTGTGGAGAAATTTGAGACATGAGGGTGGAATTTCTAATTCTTGGAAATTTTGTAGGTAGGTATTTTTTTTTTTTTTCTGTTTGAAGAAATTTTTCATATTATTTTCTCTTATTATCCTGATTATGAATGTACAAATTTTAGGTTTTCTTTGAGATGATGCTCTCCAAAACACCATGAATTTTTTATTATCTTCGTTTTATAAAACACCAACACGTATTACCTTTTTTTTTGTAAAAATATCTCAAAAATAAGAAAGGTATTTGTGGTTATAGATAAAACTCTCTAAAACANGTTAGGTTAAGTTAGGTTAGGTTAGCATAGATTGCGCTGGATTGACTTGGGTTGAATTGTATTATGTTTGAACATGTTAGATTGGTTTGTTAATCTTCTCTTTCCATGGTATCCTAATCATTCACCTGAACACAACATTTGGAACGCTTCTAACTTTTTTTTCGTCAAACACCCACCGTCCACGTGGTGCTCCAGCCATACACCTTCAACAATTTTTTTCAAATAGTCTAAGTTGCTTCTTTTAATTTTTTTACATTCGTTATTGCCAATAATAACGTATTTGAACGTTGAAATTTTCAGAGAGCAGTAAATGTCCCACTCCGGGTTGCAACGGTCAGGGACACGTCACAGGCCTCTACTCCCATCACAGGAGGTAAGCCAGTTAAATTAATATTCATTGGATAATTTTAACCGCCATGCTTTCCACAATAGTTTATCAGGATGTCCTAGAAAAGACAAAGTTACTCCCGAAAGTAAGTTTCAAACGTCTGTAAATATAAGGTCGTTGTTTTTTTGCTCCACGTTGTTCAATTGAATGCATTACCATTTAAAGCAATGATTACGGAATTGTTTATATGAGGGTCTTAACAAAATTTTTGTGACATTTTAATATTTCTTGTGCGAGGTCGTTGCTATTGTAATTCACAATATGGTTGGATGGTTAATAAACTAACCAAAACTTTTATGAAAATCATCTTTATACGATGAAATTGCTACGAATTTTCGATAATATCCATAATTTGTGAGTAAAGTGCAAACACCAAAAAAGTACGAGGGCTGATGCCTTTGTTCTTTCCCTGACCGAAATTACAAACGAAAATATAATACCTACCATCAATGTTATCCGTGTTTTGGGATTCTGAAGATGTAATTTTAGTAGATTTCCTGCAGAAAATAGCTACATTCACAAGAGCTCCTTATGCTAAATTTAACGACGATCGCTGTTTTAGGATAATATTCCTACTCAAACGTCAGTCATTGTAAAATCTACAATAGATTAGGCGGGCCTCGAATTAGTTGAGCATCCGCCATATTAGCCAAGTTTGGCTCCTAGCGATTACCGATTGTTACCAAAACTTAAAGTGTCCTTGCATGATAAATGACGATTTTCGTCATTAATAATGTGATGGTATGTGCGTTAAATCAATCTTTTTTCCGAGAAGCATTAGAAATGATAGAACATCGATGCTAAAAAAGTTTTGACCTTAATGGACCCTATGTTGGAAAGTAAATTTGTTACATTCGATAGGTCAGGAGTGGAGTAAAGGCATCAGCCCTCGTATACAAACTAATAGTCGGAGTTAACCAGTTGTTTGTTATGACCCTTCTATACACTATGACTGATAAGTATTCAGGAAAAATTAAGGGAGAAGATACCGATGACGCGATTCGCGTGATGCGGCCAGCGCATTCCCGTTCCAGCGTCCATTGTGAATACATTGGTTTTTGTTTGATACATTTTTACTAATCAGTACGTACAATTGACTTGTCTACGTATCAGCTATTGCGAAGGTCACGAATAGGTATGTGTGTTTCGACAGTTGGCGCTTGCAATAACGAGTGGCGATAAGATAACGCGGCTGAAAAACTGTTATAAATCTCAATCATTGACGGCTCGTTAATTGGGGTACTTTTTGTACATATCTTTTACGTCCCCTACGTTGTGGTGCTACCACGATATAGGCTCTACAGTGCCTCCAGATGTTAACATTCCGAAATACTGATCAGACATAGTGTATCTATGCATCTTGCATTGGCCTCTATTCTATGCGTATGCATCATGCTTGTTTTCATTTTTTTTTGCGGGGTAGAGAGCGTTTTGATTTGTTTCTGTTGCGCTAGCCCATAATCATTTCTTTTTTGAAACTAAACAGTCTCGTTTCCATTTTGTCCGCTTTTATCCTGGATAGTTTCAAAAAACGAAATCGTAATAGTAAGCTACTTAGCGACCTCTGCTCCCTATTTTTAAGCTTACAGTTGACCGTTTCAGTATCACGTATGTTGAGTATAATAATAGCTTAACCCCTCCTCGAAAAAATATATATATATATATATGTATGTAGGTGCATATATTAAATGTACACATGCACTTACTCACTCTGCCTCTCTCTCTCTCTACCCACGTGATGCGTAAGTTACATAATATACTTAATTTTGTTACATGTCACCCTTCGTCCTCTCTCTTTCTCTCTTCAAAAAATGAGTAGTTATTATTATACTCAATAATGCTGATCCTGTTAACGTTTATATATAGTCCTGGCAATGCATGAAACAATCCTGAAATGTCCCACGCCTGGATGCAACGGCCGTGGACATGTTAGCTCGAATCGAAACACGCACAGGAGCCTGTCAGGTTGTCCTATTGCAGCAGCCAGCAAACAGGCTGCACGGGAACAGAAATATCATGCGTCACTACAACACAGAATTCGATCGTCGCCGAATTCGTCGCTTGGTAAGTGGTCGTGTTCGTTTGTTCGTGGAGCTTTCTGGTTTTCTTTCTTTTTTGTTTTTAATTCATCACGGCATGCCCGATTGTTAGTGTAAGACTGTTTGGAATGCTTTTCGTCGAAAAATTGTTACAAGTTGTTGGCACTTTGTAGTGAACTGCCAAGGCGACTTCGCCCAATCGGGATTCGAGAGTAAACAAAATCCCGTTTCCGCAAACGTTGACATAAAGCCCTCTTATCTGGCTTCTTACGAAACAGCAAGCGGAAGTCAAAGCATTTCGTGTAACAACACCAAAACGGACTTCGGCTCTTATTATTCGAAACTCCAAGAGGGTAAAAGTGATACCGGAATGAAGATTCCCAAATCAGAATCCGTCACCGCAAACTGCTGCAGCATGCCAGGAAGAAATGACCTTCTAATACCAAAAACGGAAACTTCAAACTCCTGCGCATCTCCATCGGGAATTCGATCCTACGATCCCTACACGAACCAAGATTCGAATTCCTCTTCAATGTCTGGAATGGAAAATGTTACCAGTACTCGCGGCCATCATCATTCAATGCAACCGCCATCTTTGCACCATCAAAATCCGCATTCGTCTAGCTATAGCCTCGATGAAACACGTCAGTTACCTCATCGGTCACCTTATCAACAGTCGCCCATGTCTGGCGATGAACTGTACAGATCTGACCATTCCATGAGATACACTGAAATCGGCGATTCCATAAGCGGTGGAATAGCAAGGCCCACGGTGACGTACCCAAGTGAGATGGGATCACGACCATACGACAGTTCCCTCACAAGCCACCGTCCGTACGATCCAGGGACGGCATTTGAAAGGTACGATTCGTCGAACCAATGTAACACTCTGCAACAGCCCATGCCGCAAAGAGCTCAAGGAATTTACGGCTACGGATCGATAGAAAACCAACAAGAGCATAGGTACCAGCAAGAAACTGGCACTTCTCTGTCTCTGGGTGGTTCCGGTGCGGTTATGAAAACGGAAGACCAAGAACCCACGCAACCTCTGTATCCAAGGTAGATAGCGATAATGTGGTAACGACGGTACGGTTTGGTATTTGGAACTTTTTGTTGTTGCAGACCAATGTACCAGTACGACGCATCTGCAGGTCCCATTCCGATGGGGTTTTCCGCTATTAATTTGTCAGTAAAGTGCGTTACGACAGCCCAGAGTCAACTCAAAGGCGGAGGACCTCACACGTCTCCAGGAGGAACCGTCATGGACTTGTCCACATCCAGCGTTACCACCAGCAGTTCTCAGGTAGGTGGTTTTTGATCGTGGTCGTTTCCAAGATTCTATTTTTGCGATGACGAGTAAAAACGTGACAGAACAAATACTTGAAAACTGGAAAGACAATGAGTAAGAAAGGAAAAAACAGCTTCCTTCAGTATCTTTACTCATATGTATAAATGAAAAGGTAGATATAAAATTGGCCCTCTCTTGGTGAGCAGTGGGGTGGTAATGAAAGCACTCTGCTGTAAAGGCAGAGGTAAAATAGAAAAATATTGATTTCTGTTGTATAGGGTTGTTCGGAATGTCTTTTCGTTTTTTTTTTGTGGAAATGAAAGACAGTTTTCGTATAATAAACAAATACTTTATTAAATTATATATTGACCGTTCTGGTCCAACACCTTTTGCCATCTTTCTGGTAGTAGCATAATTCCACGCTCATAAAATTTTTGGTCTTTGCTGGCAAAAAACTGATC
>NW_020439032.1:279575-285504 GCF_000699045.2 Agrilus planipennis
GTACCACAGTACTCCAATTAGGTATTCTTTATTTTTTTATATTCGCTCTTTCCCTATTTTTTCTTCCCTTGCATACCAGTAATTTTTGTTTCACTTTTATTTATTTTCATATAATACTGTTTTGTCAATACCGCGTTAATTTTATTAAAGCTTATCTCTAACTCCTCCTTGCAAGATGCTAATACTTTGATATTTCTAATCCCGAACACTAAAATTACAACACAATCCACCAGCAATAACATTACTTAATCGCATTCTCCGAAAAGCTGACGTCTTTTGCCACATATCACGTATGCTTATCGCGTCTGTTTTTGCGGCTCGTTGACCAATGACACCCCCAGTTAATCTTTAATCCTTTTTCCCTCAAAAGGCAGGTTAATGTAGCTACACGGTCTCGTAGTGATTATGCGACAATAACGGACTTAGGTCTTGTTAATTAAGAGACGGCCGGGCCGTGCCGGACTGCAGGCAATGGATTGCCACCGCACGTGTGAATAATTAACCGACCAAACAAAACGAGAGTCGGGGTTTTGGTTGCGTGGTTGACCACCACGCGATATGCTTATTAAAATGTCATAACGACGACGGCGGTGGCGACGTGTTTCAGGTGGCGTACAACTCCTCGTACGGAGGCCAGCAGCGGATGGGAGGAAGCCCGCGAGCTGCCGCCAGTCCCCACTTGTCCTCCGCCAGTCCCCAGGTGCCCAGCCCACAAGGCCAAACGCTAGACCTCAGCGTCAGTCGACTGTCCCACAGGTCAGTATTAGCTTAACCACGTCCGTGTACATTTGTCTACATTATTTATCGCGAACCGCGCCCCGTTTGTAACTTCGCCACAATCGCGGTAAATTATTTTACAAATTTAATCACTTACTCTAATAGTAATACAGCTATCTACAAAAAATTAACCCCCACCAGGATATCATTCAGGTTGTTCGTTTATTTATTAATGTTGTTGGGGTCTAAATTGATGCAGATAAAAAAAAAGATTTTGTTCGCCGAATGCGTTGGTTGGTTTTTTTTTCTAAATTTTACTGGACTCGCCCGAAATGGTGTCGTGGAGAGATGGGCGAATCTGAAAATCCAGCCAGATCTTCTTCTTTTACAGTAGCGGTACTAGTCCATCTCGATATCATAACGGTCACGGCGAGCCGGTACCGGTACAACAGGGTTTCGTAGGACCGCGGGGCGAACAAACAGAACCCGTCGACTTCAGCGCCGCTAATGAACCGGTTAATTTCAGCGGAGTCCGTCCAGTTGCCACCTTTGCTGCTGGACCAGTTATCGGACCGCCACCCGGATCCGGTTACAGCAGGGAATCCACGCCAGACAGTGGAGGATCTCACTACATGGACCCTTACAGAGACCCTTCCGGTAAACATTAAAAATAACTACCTTTAGTTGGAACCATCAAAATTGGCAAAGTCCACAATAAATTATCTGTGGAAAGGGACGTATCTTCTGTCTTGTTCCCACTTGGGACTCTAGTCATTTGCTACGTTTTGAACACACCCTTGTTAAGTTAGGAAATGCTTCATAAGAAGCACAGACAAAGTGAAAAGAGATAACCAAATAATAGTAAGCGGTGCAGCTGTTAGGGGTTGTTTAGGTAAGGAAAAAGTAAGGATCGGATTTATAACTGCCTGACTGAGATTATATCTTTAAACAAACGTCTTTGCTTCCCTAAATTCCTGAGAACGTTGAACTTTCTTTAAAGTCCTATGCTGACAACATACTCAAATTCTACTTGTCTGCATCTCTATCTGTTACATATCAATTGATGTAATGTTATTCCCTTTTCTTTATTAGTGTCCGCCCGCTGCAATTCCTACCTGACATCTCTTTTCTATGTTTACGATATTCCCTACCTACAACGTCTGTCGTGAGTAAAAGTAAGCGTTCTGTCAACAACCGCTCTATTCTAGTTAGTAAGTTGAAAGAAGCAAGTAAATGTGACAGTTTTATTGCGGACTGTGCCAATTTTGAACGTCCTAACTATACCAGTTTGTATTTATTTACTTTCTGTTATCATCATTTTTTTTAACCATCAACCAACCGGTAAAAACTTTTTTTTCTGATATCAAACTACCTATGCCAGATCTTGAATCTGTATGTTTCTGTTTCTGCTCGTGTTTTATTAGCTGATTTACGTAATGCACTTAAAACATTCTTCTAGTATTATATCGCTACTCCAATTTTAATAATGTGCATCATTTCCACTTACAATAAGTACCTTGGAATTGACACCGTTATATAATAGAGACAGCAGGCATTTTATCCTATTCCATTATCCTTAAAATTTCCTTTAACGATTACTGTTATTGATCCTGAAGTACACACATCGAATTCTTCACTATCATCATCATTATCATAATAATTTATTCAAATGCATGTTTTTTCAGTCATCATCCTGCCTTTTCTGGGTAATTGTCACATTAATTTTCTATTGTTTCTCAGGATACGGCCCTGTTAGTCCACATCCTGGATATGGAATGACGCCTGTAACAACGGATTATCCAACGAATCCTTACACCTCGTATCCCGGAACTGGATACTCCTGTGGCGGCACTTATCCAGGAGCGGTGACCACGGGATACCCTGCTCCACCGAGTGGCTACTCACCAGGTCCATGCTACTCCATGCCTCCACCTCAACATTCGTTACCTCAACACGATAAAGTGTCAGGCAAAGACAATGGGTGAGTTTTATTTTTAATAATCTTTTACTTTTCCTCGGTCTTCGTAAAATTGGTAATTAATTATGGACAATAAACAAAGAAAATGCGCATAATTTGCCAAGCCTTTTCTATGTATCCTCCTTTTGTGGAGAAATTTGAGACATGAGGGTGGAATTTCTAATTCTTGGAAATTTTGTAGGTAGGTATTTTTTTTTTTTTCTGTTTGAAGAAATTTTTCATATTATTTTCTCTTATTATCCTGATTATGAATGTACAAATTTTAGGTTTTCTTTGAGATGATGCTCTCCAAAACACCATGAATTTTTTATTATCTTCGTTTTATAAAACACCAACACGTATTACCTTTTTTTTTGTAAAAATATCTCAAAAATAAGAAAGGTATTTGTGGTTATAGATAAAACTCTCTAAAACAAAACTCTTTTCGTTACACACACAAGTAAGTTTGTGTGTATATGTTTCAAAAATTAGTGATCTTTTTTGAGATAAAACTCCAAAATACCATACATTTTTTATTTTCTTCGTTTTACAACTCTTTCCTTAACACTTACACGTAATTTAACTCTTTTTGCGTGAATATATCTCAAAGGTACTAATAGTATTTGTGGTTTTCTTTGAGATAAAACTCTCCAAAACACCATGAACTTTTAATTTTCTTCGTTTTACAAAACTCTCTCTTTAACAGTAATAATATTGCTGTTGGTTTGTGTTAATTTACCTCAAGAATAAAATAGGTACTTGTGGTTCTTGTATATATAGACTTTTAGAGAGTTTTATCTCAAAAATAGGAATGGTATTTGTGATTTTTATTGAGATAAAACTCTCCTAAAAACTATGAGTTTTTAATTTGCTTAGTTCTACACAACTTTCCTTAACACTTATACGTATATTACACTTTTTTGTGTGAGTATATTTGAAAAGTAAGAAGGGTATTAGGTAGTTTTTCTAGATAAAACTCTCCAAAACACCATGAATTTTTTATTTTCTTTCTTTAACAAAACACTTTCCCATCTCCTTAACTCCTTCAGGACTTTTTTATAATATTATCCTCATTGTGATAATATTTCTGAAATAGGGGTGATATTTCTGGTTCAACTGTTGTGTTATTTAATTCGTCAAACATTTCTTTTGGGCATAAAAATATCTTTCTTTTCGCTTTTTAACCTCGTCGTCGTTTTTAATTACGACGACGTCGTCGACGCCGAACGTCACGTCGGTTGTAGTAAATGGAATCAGTGCGAAAGACGCCGGCAATTTTATGATGCAGCAGCAATCACCACGACGAACCAACGGGTGCCTCGTCGCAGCGGCACCCGATTCCTATAACCACCATAAAAGAGTAATTTGCATCAGTCTGAAGCCGCTGATACCTCTCCTCAAGCCGCCATCTGCCGTTTTCTTAATTAAAGTAATTACTCTGCGTGAAACGCTCCTACGATGCCGTAATTGATGTACCTAACGCCTCTCCAGCCACTATTATCTTAATACTACTCGTTTTTGAGATACGAAGTCGAGCCTCAAGGGTTAACAGAGAAAACGGGGAATCAACCACTAATTCCTCAAAAGAGTACCCTTCTAACCATTAAAAAACACTGCTTCTCTGCGCTACATCATTCTTTTACCTTCTTTTTAACGCCTGCAGCCAAAAGTTTGTGAAAGTATAAGATGTGTATTTATATTAGAACCATGTTCCAAATTTAATAATTTTTTCATTAGTTGATAAATTGAACTTGAACTACACTGTAGGTAATTTTCTTTTTGAAAATCTGCCATACTATATTAATTTGAAATCATTTTTTCCATTTTTAATTTACCCACTACAAACTANTTTTCACACACAAGCCTTGCTATATGAGCTCTCAAAGCATATAAAAATTATACGGCTTAAATGTGAAGTTGGGTGCAAAAGAATACAATTAAATCCTCTGTCGGGAAAAAACGAAATGACTTTCCGAACAACCCTATATTTTGGACTTTCAAAGTGAATTTAAGTGACGGTTCTACGGTTTAAATACGTGTGTATTTGCAACATTGTCCGTTCCGTCCGTTCTTCCGGCCGGTTGAGCGCCCATTTGTCACAACAACACCTCTTAATCTTTAATCCTTTTTCCGGGTCAGTTCTGTCCGAGAGCAGATAACCGCATCCGGTTTACACATCACGATTATGCGGTGTCCGACTTGAAAGTCACCGTTAATTAAGAGCCCGGCCATCAGCGGCGGATGGGACGCGAACGGTCGGTCGGTCAGATGCGGTGCGGCGCCCGGAACAATGATGATGGTTGCGGCGGTGGTGATGGCGGGGGTTGAATAATTAACACCCTGACACGTCCATAATGCGATTGTTAATATTGTGATGTGCTCTTGCCGATTTTATTCCCTTATCAGGAATAAAAGTCGTACCTTTTGTCTAGGATGATTAATTAAAAGGGCAAGTCTTTTTAATCATGTGGCAAGGTTGGATAATATGTGCCCAATAAATGCCCAATAATTTATCAAATTCTCATTGATTATTAACATTGTATTGCGAAAACCTTGTTCATTCAGCAAAATTCCTCATCCTCAGAGTTATTTATGAGTTTTCTTCTTCAGACCTAGTCAAACATTTGAAATGCTACAGTAGAATCAAATATCAATAGATGTCGATATGATGATAAGGACTAATAATCATCATAAGTTTGTCAGTCCTAAAGGTGATTAGACACGCACCTCCACTCTTTCCTCTCTTGAGCTAATCTCGTATTTCCCTTAAGCTAGAACAACCCGCATCCTTAACTAATCGTGAGCAGTAAACTAAACTAGGTCCACCTCTATTCCTTTTAACTCCTGTTTCTGCTTCTAATATGTCTTTAACTAGTCCTTCATGCCTGAGAAGGCGTTCTACCAATCTATCTCTATCCACGGCATTCTCGTCATTGGCCTGTAGCACCACTTTTCAAACGCTTCTAACCTTTTCTTTTCCGCAGCGCCCACCGACATACATACACCTTTACACCTCGATCCTGGGCTATCCTCAATTTCACCGTGAATTATCTGACTTGCTAGTTACCGAAAATTAGTCACTTCTTCTAATTTTCCGTTTCCTAACTTTATATTCGCTTAAAATAATTCGAAGTGGTCTGTATTTTGTCGAAACTGCCAGACGCGGATCGCGATTTCGATCTTTTTGGATCTCATCAGCGCGTCGCAGGCAGCTCCGACAGAACACAGACCAACTTTTACCTGCTGTCTTAACAG
>NW_020439032.1:286905-308924 GCF_000699045.2 Agrilus planipennis
CGGGAATCGAACCCGGGACCTTTGGCTTTACGCACCAATGTTCTGACCACTAAACTACGAGAGGTGACAACAACAACCACGACCAACCGACCTACAAGGTTAACGATCCGTCGAACTAATGTAACTATATACTGAATATACTATGATTAAACATACATATAATTTAGATATCTTTTAGAAGTGAGTTAGTTTAATATGAAATATTATTCTGAAAATTCATTTCTGAATTTTTTACCCACTACACGCTACCTCAAATTAATGAGGGAAAAATTGTTGCTGTTGTCACACCCCCGCCAGGAATCGAACCCGGGACCTTTGGCTTTAAAGGGTAGTTTGTAGTGGATAAATTAAAAATCGAAAAAATGATTTCAAATTAATATTGCATATCAATCCACTATTAAGTAACTAACAATGTCATAGGATTTCATCTGCCATACTGTTTTTTCACGTTTTTAAAGCCTCTTTAGATATTATTTTGAGACATTTAAGATTTTTTTTACATTTAATGGAGGTTAATATTTAACAATATTTAAACATTAATGTGAAATTAATTTTCAACTCTATAAATTACTTCAAATTAATGAGGGTAAATTGTTATTGTGATCACGCTCTCGTCGGGAAGCGAACCCTGGCTCCTGGTTTGACGCGCCAATATTGTAACTACTGAGCTACAATCGATGACACTAGCAGCAATGACTATACATACTTAAATCACAGAATCCTCAAAATCGATTTATAATAATATCAATATAAGAAACACTGAAGAAACCTTCTACATTTAATAAAAGTTAATATTTAAACATTAATCTGAAATTATTTTTTTACCCTCCTAATAAGTACGTATCGCGTCGTTGCTGCTGCCATCTTTCGTAGCTTAGTTATCAGAGAATTAGTGCGTGTAGCAAGGACGCGGGTTCGATTCCCGGCAAGGGCGTGTTAGTAACATCAATTTTTTCTCGTTAATTTAAGATACTTTATAAAGGGTAGAAAATTAATTTCACATTAATGTTCATTTATTGTTATTTTGAGTAAAAAATTTGCAATAGATCTCCTATTACAGTACAAAATTTCACATTAAAATTTGTTTATTTATGTTTTTATAACAAATTAAAAATCTCAGCATTCTTAGTTTATTTGAAAAAAAGCGTGCGGGACGATAGGCCACACGGCTCACACGTGAGTGACCATAACGCGCACCATAAGAACACACTTTTACTGTGTAGTTTAAAAAAGGGCTTTCCTAAAATTTCAATGCAATGAGTTCCCCATAATTTATATATAGATGGGAGCTCTTATTAATTATGACCTCAATTTTATCTCATCTATATTTTCTCTTATAAGAATTTATTCTAAATACTTATACAGTAGAAACGATCCTACTTTTATTATAACTTCTGTGTTTACTAAAAAACAATTTTCACCATCTTTTTATGCTTTATTATATGTAATATGTATATTTAAAACCGATTTAAATTGGTTACATAACGAAGTCATATTTTACTAGTGGAATAGCAAGGATTAATTTTTAGTCGTATTTTTAAATCAAATTAATTATATAAACACCAAAACACTCTTAGTTAGTTAATAACTGAGGTTGGCACCTTAATGTTTTATTATTACTAAACGTTTTGTGATATTTCGGGTGTTTTAGTGTTTATTTAGTTAAGTACCACAGTACTCCAATTAGTTTTATTATAATCAAATCTAATTATTTAAATTCGTCTTTTAAAATCGCGCTCTTATTACCATAAGTTTCATCGATCACCCTGTATATATTACTAATGAATATTATTAACTAATTATTTTAACACATTCTCAAAACGTTATCACGAACTTGTAAATTGTTCGAATTAAAGCCTTGAATGTTTTCAACCTGTGTAACACCCGTGTACGAAGTATTGTAGCTCGTACACTGTTGTGAACAACGACAACTTTTATTTGTTATACAGAGAAACAGTCTGTTTAAGCAACTTCGTAGTCAGCGTTCAACTTTTAACGGTCGTTCTGGCTAGTGTAGTTGTGGTCTGGCAACATCTGCATTCAATAGTAAAGTTTGCACTTCAAAGATTGTTATTCTAGTGTTTATTTTACAAAATTTTATATTTATTCGCCGGTTCGATGGAAATTATTTACGTGCAAACATTACGCAGTTAAGTGAAGGTGGTTCAAACGTGCACATAATAGACAAAAGCTTTCAGGTTCAGGTAAACGAAAATCTGTATTATTATAACAACAGTTTTTTCCATCTCTCTCACTCATCATTTATCCATTCGCCCGTGTTTCAGTTTGTAGTTTGCATCGTTCTTCGGCCTTAGAAAGTTATACAAAGTTTTACAAGTTATTATAACACTGTGGTATTGCAGTATTAACGTAGATAACAAATAATACAAACAATAATATTATTTTTGGTAAGCCTATTTTTACTGTATCATAAATCTTTTCGAACTAGTTATTAATATAGATTTAATTTTAAAGAGTTCACAAGTTTGCAATTAGTTATGGAAAAAATTTTTTGTTTTGCACACGAACGTCTAACTCAATTAAGACTATTTTCATGTACTTAATGAGGTAACATTCCATTAATTTGTGTGGATGTAAAGTGTACTTTATTATCGTAGTACTTGTAGTAGGTAGATACTTAAATTACTGAATTAAATCTTCCACAAAATTTCTATCTTAATGTACAATTAGAGCGTGTAATATTCAATAAAACAGAGGCTTCTTACTCATATTCTAAATATATCTATTTAATTACATATTTTCGTTTACAAATATGTACATGACTTTTTTTAATCGAACATTCAACTTTTAACACTGCGAGGAACTAACACACGCTGTGTAAGCTACAATATCGGATGTGTACAGTCTATAAAAAAGTTACTGAATAGATGCCTGTACAATCCCTCTAGCAAAAATTATAGTAGANTTGTGATTTGTACGTACAGGCATGTAGTGGTACACATAAAGATAAGTAAATGACAATATCTGTTCGCTCATCTTAAGTCAGAGCAACAAAAATGAAGGACGTCATAATTAAGGGGACAGGGCGGTTGCACGAAGATAATATTTTTATAAAAATTAAGTTTTTTTTTAAAGAGGCTGTAAATTCTTAGACGGGCCAGTAGATTTTAAAGTGCTGTCTTAAAAAGTACTCGAACAGGAAGAGAAATTAAAAAGAAGGAACTGATTTTGTAATGTAATGATTTTTCACGATTTTTGAGTTGGAAAAAAAAGAAAATTCTCCCAAAATTTTAATTGATTTTACTTTTCTGAACTAGCAACCCTTTTCGTTTCGTTTATGTATCACAAGGATTATCCAGCTACGTTGTAATGTTTTGTATGTAAGTAATATAATATTTTTTAGGGGAATATTCTTTTATCCTACAACGCCACGTTCTATTAGGGGATTTCCCAAATTGATTCGCTTGTCTATAGCAGCAAAAGTTCGGATATTATTTTTTCATTAGTTTTACACACTTTTCTGGAGATTCGTAGTAATACAACTCTGTGCTGGAGACCCATTTCTGTCACACTGCATGTAGTAAACTCGTTCAGAAGCCAGATCAGTAGACTAACATGTGAATATTCTAAAGATTCCAAGAGAATCAAAGGGCTTTGGATTGTGGAACGGTACACGCAGAATTAGTAAATAGTAGTCAGAAATTGGAATTTTTTGCTTACAAACTCATGTTATCTACCAACGATAATAATGCCTGGGCGTTCCGTACGACTCCAGATGGATACGTGTGTTAGAAAGCGTTTGCCTGGGTCTGTTTCGCATCGTTCCCCAGAAACCCACTCGCCCACCCACATCCACCTGTCCGCCTACGTCCCAATTAGAGTTACAGAAGTGGGATGAAAAGAGCCAAAATAAAAGGTGACGGCGCAGTGGAAAGTACCAGTGGCCAAAAGCGTCGTTCTCCCGGGGGGTTGTGTGCGGGACCGTTGGGGGGTGGTTGGGGAGGTGGGGAGGGGGCGTCACGTTTAGTTCGCAGGTGCCGTGACCGCGATGCTCGGCTCGCAATCGTGCGCCGGGCGCTCCATTCACCGTTGAGGTTTCTTTTTTCGAAAAAAGATTTTTCTGTCAAGTCTCCACCCGCTCTCGACGATAGGCCAATCGACCCATAGGCGGAGCTCGTCGACGACGCCGTCGCCGCGGCGCGCAACGTCAGGTCCCGGACCTGCATCTTTCATACGTTTCGTTTTAATAAAACATGAACATTAAATATAAAAGTTCCAAGAACTGACACCTTACAGTAATTGATTTTGTTTTTCTGTAACGATTTACACGCCCCTTTCGAAATTACTGTGGCCTTGTTTCTTGTCAGAGGTTCGGTTTTTGTTTCTTTTTCTTGTTGTTGTTGTTGTTTTTATGAAATTAATAAATGCCGATATTTTTCTCGTCAAACAAATTCTTTTGATCTTCGCTTGTATTTTTTCATAATGTGTAATTGTAAGATTTGGGTAAAACTTCTCTCGAACATTACCTACTGATTGGCCATTGTTCGGACTTCACTTTTCAACGACTTAAATTCTAAACAAGTGAACTAATTCGTTTAATTTACCATCTGTCCTTAATTTTATTTCCACATTCAGCCGTGTTCTTTGAGAAGAACATTGAACTTCAACGTCTAACCATCAATTTCTTTAGAATCCAGAGAACCTTCGTCAATAAATTGATGCCATCAGTAGACAAAATTACGAAAAAGTATGTAAATTCCAATATAAAGTGTTCTTCTTGAATTGCCTGGAGACAGACAAATAGTCAAATACATTCTTTATAAGATTTAGATTGGTCCCTCCCTCGAACTTATGAAAGTAAGATAACATTTTTTTCTTACGGAGAAATCCAAAGTGCGTCATCAGAATAAACGTCACATAGACCTTTTAGGGTTAAGATCATTGTCCTGTCGTCCACTACATGTAGGTACCGTTTGTTATCCTGTGCATTTTCCTAAAACTACAACATCCCATATCCTTAAGTATTTGTGAACAGTAATCCAATCTAGATGTACTTAATATATCTCTAACTAGCCCTTCATGCCTGTGAAGATGTCCTACCAACCTATCTTATCTATTTCTTATTGAATTCCATGGGGAGAGTACGATTTCCGTGGCGCCGCAATCTAATGACTGTTTTAGCTTAATTGGCCCAAAATAAAACGAAAATGAAGAATAAAATTTTTCGATATCTCGCTTCGTTTTCGAGATATCGATACTTGAAATTATAACTCAAAATTAGTTGAAAATTCGCTTGATAAAATAGATGGCGTTTAATACGACGTCTAAAATGAAGATTTTTCTTTTTTAAATATAANTATCTTAATGTACAATTAGAGCGTGTAATATTCAATAAAACAGAGGCTTCTTACTCATATTCTAAATATATCTATTTAATTACATATTTTCGTTTACAAATATGTACATGACTTTTTTTAATCGAACATTCAACTTTTAACACACTGCGAGGAACTAACACACGCTGTGTAAGCTACAATATCGGATGTGTACAGTCTATAAAAAAGTTACTGAATAGATGCCTGTACAATCCCTCTAGCAAAAATTATAGTAGATCTTTACTTTTTTTTAATTGTACCATTAAGAGTACCTATAAAGATGAGCTGTATTGTCAGTATTTTTATTTTTACTATTGTAATTTATAGCAACAATTTCCAAGTTTTCCCCTTTTCCACTAACTTACCATGCCTCATCTTTTTAAATTTAAAGTAGGTTCTGAATAAGGTACTGATTTTTTAATGAGAAGGAATAAATTAAGAAAAAGCCTTAGTGCAATATTCTTCTTCTGCAAAAATTGAAAAATTAAAATCCCAGTAAAACTTCCAATGTTCCCATAAAAATTTCCCTTTTGAACTGATTGTCTATCTGTGCTACAGCATCGGGACGCGTCGTCTTGTTTTCAACAGAATGCGTTCCGCGTCATCATCTTCGTCATCATCGTCGTCATCGTCTTCTTCCCCCGGGAGCCGAGATCGGGAGGGTAAGGAGCTGATTCAGTGCCCCACCATAAACTGTGACGGCATGGGACATGTCTCGGGCAACTACGCTACCCATCGCAGGCAAGCACACAATACATCCATCTCCAACAAAACTAACATCCCAAAATGGTGATAGTCAGAAAAAATACAAAAATAACGCAGTTACTATTTATTATTATCAATACCCGATTGTCTCATATTTCTTCATCCCCTACCCCCCTCCTGTAGATACAGCAACAAAAACAGCACTTACTACTTACCTACTACTACCCTACTTTTAAACTTTTTCAACTTTCTTGACCATGCCTCTACAGTTATACACTGATCACTGAGTCAGGTCTTTAAACTCACAGCAATTCCTGAACGAAATTAAGATATTCCTTATGTTTTTTTTCTAACTTACTTCGTCGGCCTTGGTATGGGAAAGAATAACATCCTGTGTATAAACTTTTGTGGGGATGGGGGGAAGAGTTACTATTTCTTTGATAAAATTTCTAAAATTGTACTGTCTGTAAATTGGCATTACATCAACTTTTGCTTTTACGATCAATTGATAACGAAAGACATATTGTTCTTTTTTAATTAATGAGCTAAGTGGATATCTTCGCCCTGGTCAAGTATTTAAAATACTACAATTACCTGTAAACAGTGTGTGATGGCAATATACCGTCCGTGATTTATTGAAGTTGCTTATGGCGTGCTGATGAGAAGTAATAAATCCGCGTCCGGTAGTATCGATAAGTTGTTGACCAAGAACTTGTTCTTTTTTTAAAGTTCATCACCCTGTATATGCATTTGTAAATGTTTTTGAATAACATTATCTTTCTTGTGATATTAAAATTCTTTACATATGTGTTTCGTAAATAGATGCAGATACAATGTACATGTTGGTAAATATTTTTTATATGGAAAATAATGGCTATGTTTTCTGATGTAAATGAATGACCTACTAATTATAGTAATTTACCAACCACTTACCTACGTTTATTTTAAAAAATTTTAGATACTCTAAAATTAAAATCATCGGTTTTTTGTGTATTTTTTCTATAAGAATAAAATATAAAAGAAAATTCCAAACGATCGTTCGATATATCCTGCGCTTTCTTTTTAGTTTGTCGGGTTGTCCGAGGGCAGATCGCTCTCAAATACAGACACACTCACAAGAATTGAAATGTCCCACCCCTGGATGTGACGGATCCGGTCACGTAACAGGAAATTATTCATCTCATCGGAGCCTGTCAGGATGTCCAAGGGCCAACAAGCCAAAAAGTAAACCGAGAGATGGACAGGACTCTGAACCTTTACGGTAAGTTTTATTTACAAAATTTATTCGTCGAAAGGAAATAATGCGCAAACTTTGTACTTTTTATCCTACCCAATTTCTACCTTGTATTTAGAATTATTTGATATTCATTTTTCACGCTATCAGATGCCCCATTCCAGGTTGCGATGGTTCAGGACATGCGACAGGAAAATTTCTGTCGCACAGAAGGTAAATCGTCTGTAAAGAAAAACAGCAAAAGTAATTTTTTATTTATGTTGTTAATAATAATACTTTATATGCATGAACTTTTTAATGCAAACGAAAATTTGTTTTGCCGTTTGATAAGACACCCCTTTATCCACCAACCACTATCTACAACATGACCAAGAGAACAACGATTAACATTATTTATTAATTTAGTTATTTTTCAGACCATAAACTAAAATTTATGTTATGCCTACATTCCCTGCCATCCCGCTAACTATTGTACTTATATAAGTAAGGTACAAACGTATTTTTTTTTTTTTTTAATAAGCCTGATGTTATTTTTTTGCAAGATAAAAATTATATGGTATTATCTGCGATATAGAATAGAAATTGTTTTAGTGCTTCTGGTTGTCCAATCGCCAACCGGAACAAAATGAGAGGAGTTTTGGACAATAGCGGAAGCACAGATCACAAGGCAGCAGTTGCTGCCGCGGCTGCGATGAAATTCGAAGGTGTAAATTGTCCAACCCCCGGTTGTGATGGTACAGGACACGTGAACGGATCCTTCCTGACCCACAGATCTTTGAGCGGCTGTCCAGTGGCAGGACAGACGGCTAAGAAACAGAAGTATGATGAAATGCCATCGTTTTACCCTAAGGCCTATGCAGGTTTGTATTAGAAACATGAGAAATAATTATTTTCCTGACGGAGTTTTTTGTTGTTAGGAATGGACGGTCAACCTGGATCCGGAGAAGACCTCATGACACTGGAAGCCGAAATATCAGAATTACAAAGGGAGAATGCCCGAGTTGAATCGCAAATGTTGAAACTGAAGAGTGATATCACGGCCATGGAAACTCACTTAACTCATGGAGAAAAGGTAATACATATTAAGAAGAATGTATAGGTTACAAAGCAAAGCCATAATCATTACATTGTTATACTTTTTAAACCTTTTCAAGTAGAGATCAATATATTTATTTAGAAACATCAAGATAAGCATGCAAAGTTCTTAAACATTGTAAGTGAATTTATATAAATTGAAATTAGGTTTGTGTACACAAATGCACCTAATTTTAAGTTTAAATTCGCCAGCGTTTTCGTAAAAAAGCAATAGGACTACACTAACCCTTTCCCACCAGGAAAACCAGGCTCTCGCCCATCGGAACAACAACCTGAACGAATATTACGAAAACATCCGCAACAACTTCATCAATATCCTGTCGGAAAGGGTGCGACTTCCCCCGGACGGCAGCGACGTCCCGGAGAAGATTGGACACGAAAACTTCGACTCCTACCTGAACAAACTTCAAACGCTTTGTTCGCCAGAGAACTATTGCACCGAGGAGAACAGACCACTGTATGAAACGGTCAAGTGCGTTCTACAGGACTTCACCGTGCTACCTACACCCATTTAATAATAATGGTAGTTAATTAGTTTTTCATTTTACGATAATAATAATATTAATAATGNCTCACATGTCTCGGCATATGCATGTACGAGCGTCTACACCGTATTTATATGCGTATGCGCGAAGAAGAATGCACGTGTCAAGTGTTTGCCGCGGTCGCTGTCGACGCCCTTTGCCGTAGCTTCGAAACCGCCGTCGAGCACACGCAGGGCATCTCCCAACTTGAACTGCTGTATGTCGAACTCACTCGCAAAGAACAACAAAAGCAACTACGCAGAGAACAGAAAAAACTCAAGAGGAAACGCAAGAAGGGTCGTGCCGCCAAAGAGACAAATGGTTGTGACAAATGCAAAGATGACGAGGAGGAAGAGGAAGAACTGGAGGACTGTTCCTGTTCGTCAACAAAATCTGATAAAGGATGCCAACCTGCTGATGGAAAAAAGAAAGATCCACTAGTGAAAAAGAACAATTTGGAAGCGACTCGTCGCTGGGTCGACGATTGCAAGTGTGAAAAAGAGAAAAAGAAAAATAGTAAGAAGAAGTATAACAACAGTAGTAGTAATAGTAGTAATGATAACGGCTACGACGCATACCTGGGGGATGACGAGCACAAAAAAGAAAATGGTTCATCGAGCGATCACTCCCACGACTGTGGGTACTCTTCTGAGAATGGTAACGGTAACGGCTGCTGCGAGACCGGGTCCTTGACGTCTAGTCTACCAAGTTCGCCAGACGGGTCAGAAATGGCGTGTTCAGACGGCTGCTGTCAGACCGAACAGGACTATGTACCCTACTCGAGATTCTCCTACGGAAATGGACAGCAACTTAGTTTACAAGAAATGTTAGAGGTAACTTGTAATCGTATTTTTTATTAAGTAATACACTAGAATCCAAAAATTTCACACGAAAAAGGTTTCTTATCTGTGATTTACCGCATGTTAAAATATTGTGTATTATCGCGTAAGTGTTTTTATAAAGTTTCGTTATTGTTATCTTATCGCACTTAATTTTTAAGGATTCTTTTTTTTTTTTCATAATTATTTCTATGGAGTTTTCAAATGGAAAAGGGAGAGCAAAAAAATATTTTCTAAATTTCTTAGTTGAGGAGGTTCCGTTGTTGTTACTCTAATAAGTATCAGTATTGTTCATGAACTGTTGTGTAATGTACATGTACATATGCCAAAGAACTAGTGTAACACATTCAATTTTCAGCAAAGCATTTGTTCACACCAAATATATATGTTAACTTCATGTGTTGTTAAATAAATTTGATTTAAACGGATAATTGAAATCAATTTTCCCTTTATTATTTATTATTTTTTATCAGTTACGTTAACAAATGCTTTATTTTTAAGCTTACTGTCGATGATTTACCGCAATAGAGCTTTTTATCCTCTTTCATTTGATATGTCGCATGATAGGAAAATGTTTTATATTTCCCTTCGAATTAACGTTTTTTATTTTGTCAAAACCTACTTTGTAAAATAAGTACAGGGTACATTTATTCTGTTGTTCGAAAATTCAAAATGGCGTCCGTCACGTTTCTACTCTCCAAAACACCATGAACTTTTAATTTTCTTCGTTTTACAAAACTCTCTCTTTAACAGTAATAATATTGCTGTTGGTTTGTGTTAATTTACCTCAAGAATAAAATAGGTACTTGTGGTTCTTGTATATATAGACTTTTAGAGAGTTTTATCTCAAAANTTGTCAAAACCTACTTTGTAAAATAAGTACAGGGTACATTTATTCTGTTGTTCGAAAATTCAAAATGGCGTCCGTCACGTTTCTATAATTTTTATTTTTCTGTCGAGTACAATAAACTAAGCCAATGATAATTATTACGCTATTGTTGTCTATTATTTTAGATGTATGACAAATTGATATTTTCTTTGCATGTATTTAATTTTTTACCTTATTTTTAATGTATGCACTGATCACCCTGTAGGTACATGTTAAGCAGCGTCATCTGTCATTGCGTTTATGAACTGTAAAAATTTACCGTCGCGTTCTGTAATGTCCTGCTTTATCGTTTGAGTAGGTAACAAACCACAAGTGAACAAAATTCAAGATTCTATTTGAGTAATGTTTTCATGAGTTTGTTGTGAAAAATAGAAGTAATTATGGCAGAAATACAACACAGCAGATTTGAGAAATCATTAGGATTATTAACTACGAAGTTTGTCAATCTGTTACAAAAGTCAAACGGAGGTGTATTGGACCTTAAAGTTGTATGTTGATAGTTGATTTGATAACATTGAAACATTTATGTTTATTTTCGCATTAAATCAACAGGCTGCCGATCTCTTGGCTGTGCGTCAAAAGAGAAGAATTTACGACATTACAAACGTATTGGAAGGAATTGGATTAATTGAGAAAAAGAGCAAAAACAGTATCCAGTGGAAGTACGCTTCTCAAATGCTGACATTCAGTCAAATGATAACTTTTTTTGTTTTAGGCCTTTTGCTTATAGAGAAGCCATTCCTGGCTGTAACTCCCAAGAATTCACAGATAAAGTTGCCCATTTAAAGAAGGAACTGCACAAACTTGAAGAATATGAAAACATGTTGGACCGACATAAAATGTGGATAGAACAGAGCATAAAGAACATCACAGAAGATATTGACACACAACGATATCTTTTTGTTACAGAAAGAGATTTTGCAAAGTTGTATGATCAAGAAAAAACAGTATTAGTGATAAATACACCTTTGAACACAAGTGTTCAAGTACAGGTCAGTAAATCATTTATTGTCCATTAATTAGATTAGAGAATCAAAACCAGACACAAGCAACTGAAGGTTAAGCAAGTCCCCCAACCAGAAATTAAATGCTCAAAGCATTTTTTTAAAAATTACTGTTTTACTATATAATATGCGTAATAATTTTTTTGTATTACTCTATAAACATATTTTATGTGCTGATGTTTTTGTAAAATAAATAACTATAAGCTTGAAATTCGTATACTAGACTTAATTGTTATTGTTAATTTTGAATTGCTGTTTTCTTTTGTAGGACTCAAAACTTGAAAATAATTATGAACTTAAAATTAAATCAAGTTCCGTACCTATAACTGCCAATTTAAAGGCAGATAGTAGCAATGAAGAAGAAAGTAGTAGTAGAAAGAGGAAAAGAAGTACAGATACAGTAAGCTTTTTTAGTGATATTGTATTTACAATTTAACTTTTTAAATTATGNGACAGTATTGACAAAATTAAAATTTTCTCAACATAATCTTGCCCCTACCTAAAACCATATTTAATGCTAATTTGTCCTGCTGACATATTTGGTAAAATTCTAGGGACAAAATAAGGGCTAACTTTACTAGTTCCTTTACAAAATGCAGCATTTGTTTCACAAATATCACGCAAGTCTACCATCCCCATTCCCACAGCCACACCTGTAGATTCCAAATCAGACTCGTTTAATTTAATCCATTTTGCATCTTTCAATGCCTCGTTTGCAATTAGTAATGCAAAAGAAGTTGCTAAAGACATTGATCTCAATTCGGTTTTAGAAAAGTGATTTTGTACATTAAACTCCGACTCATTTATACAAGCTGCTACCTTGCACGGCAGGTTTTCGTACTCCTTTTCTTTTAATTGTTTTATTCCACATTTTCCGTTAATGACATTGTGCCATGACTCTCTCAAGTTGCACCCCACAGGAGATAAAACCTCCATTCCCGTTACCACGACTCTTCGACGCATAATTACACATTCATTTTATTTTAAAAATATTTCCTTGGTGTACTATACACAAACTGCTTTACATTTATAGTAACATTAAGAGGAATAACATAAAAAATTAAATAAAATCAATGTTCTTTATAGGTTAAGAAAGACTTTGACATAGACATAACATAGATAAGATTGGATAAGATTAACTATGGATAAAATAGATATTTGACAACTGGAGTATGACATCGGAGCATCATCTATTATTTAGCCACTTAGCCGTAAAAAGGAAATATGAAGTGTTTTAATTTATACAGTAGATTGATTCCGTTTACGGAATTATGTCGAGAATTTGTAAAATGTTAGAATTATTTATATTGAGTTATAATTTTTTGAAATAAACCCGTTAATTTTTGTACTTCCTGCGATTTAAGGAAAGATGATCTTCTACCCAAATATGTCATGAATAACCAGGGACGGATCCAAAAAGGAAATTAAGTTTTCCTTAAATGCAGTTTCTGGAATGAGCTCCGTTAATAAGCCGTGTTTATCAAAATTCAATACTAAATACAAATTTGAGTCACTCAAGTCGAGAGTCATTTTTACATGTATCTTCATTAAAAATGAAGTTATTTTTTTTATATTCAAGGGCAAATCTAATTCAATTTTTTTCACTCAGCGTTACAGTACTAGGTCTTAGAACTCTTAGAAGGGTAAATTTCTCCCCCTTGGATCCGTCGCTGTGTATAACTATATATTTCAAAAACGTAATTTGTTTTAATGTGCCGCATTATAATATCTAGAATAATTCCACTTGAAGAACTACCGTCGAGGACTAGCTGATTCCTTCGATTTTGAGGCAGTATTGCCATGAGACAGTAGAAATTTCCTCCCGCGCCGCTTGCCCCCTTTTCACAATGGAAAGAGAATAGTCTTTGTTAAGACCATCGTTGTCGTTTGTGTAAGAAAACTATTATAATTTGATATTAAAATAGGAATATCACCACAATTTTTATGAGAGATAAAGACTAACAAACGTTTCAAAGAAATAAAGCTAAAACAATTTCCTCAAAATTTATTAATTGAAAAAAACAGCTACCACGCATTAACTGTTGTAATCAATATAAATTTTGTAATTAATGTCTTGTGCCTCTTTTTGTTTTTTTTTTTACACAAATTTACATTTTCAGTTTATGATAAATTCTTATTTAAACATTTTTTTGGTTTTAAATTTTTTACATAATTATGCGAAAACGGTTTTTTATTTTTCATTCAAAATAAGGCAAACATTGAATTATTTTTTTTAATCAGAAAAAACATTCTAAATAACAAAAATATAAAAAAAAAGAAATTTGAAATTATCAATATTCCACGGTTATAAATATTTATTGCTGTCAAGTTGGCTAAGAAATGATAATACTACACCAGAGAAATTGCACGTGTGAGAGTCATCTGTTAATAATCTTTAAACTTATTATCAGAAAAACCAATGACGGAAGTCAAATTCGGTCAGTTTGCAAATGGCAACTAGTAGTAGTTTGAGAAGAAAGAGATTGGTCGTTTGTGTAATTTAAATACAAAGTATTAAGAATTGTGTTTTAAGGAACCTGTCTTTATTAGTCTATTGTGATTTAAATGTTTTAAAATTTAAAATGGCAAAATTAGTAGACGTGTATCATCCTTCTAAGCCCCTTAGCAGGAGACAGTTACCCGTTGCCATCGATAAAACTTTAACGGTAATTTATATCTTAATAGAATTGAATATAAATGAAAATTACTACTTTTGTGACATTGCTTTTCGTAAGTTACTTGAAAATTTATTTTATAACTTTGTTTTTATAGATGGTCATGGACTTGAGATCCATGGGCCTGGCTTGTGATAATCACCAAGTGAAAAGTAAAGAACTAGAAGAATTCAATAGGAAAATGAACATTCTCACAAAGGAAGAACTTGCTTCTGCTTTGCAAGTGACTAGATCGGATATGTTACATGTTTTAAATCAAGTTGTTCCTTGTGTTGGTTGTCGGAGAAGGTAAATAAGTATTTTTATATTTATTAATAACCTGATGTAATTATATTCAATACATTTAAAATGGCATAGAATCGTATTAAACAGTGCCTTTTTCAGTTCACATTTTGACCTACTTTTTTTTAATGTAAAATTTAGGTTCCTATTTGGAGGTTATGTCAGTATTTTGTTTTTATTTCATACAAGACCTAGTTTGTGTTAATAACAAATGTATTCAAAGTGCAATTGTAACGCTCATAAATTTTGTACTGTCTAGAAATTATACTAATAACGAATTATTTAATATTTTAGTGTAGAACGCCTCTATTACCACTTTTTTAAAAATGGACATCCAACCTTAGACCCAATTGTAGTTAGACCTGATGGCTTTATAACGATTCATGAGGACAAACAAACTCCTCAAGTTCTTTGTGGACTGTTTCATGGGCATAGGTAAGTAAATTGATAAGTGGCCTTTGCATTTTGTTCACTGTAGGAATTATTTCTCCATTAATAGAAAAATTCACTATCATGAAGTTGTTAGACAACCTTTTCCTTAAAGTTAAAATACATTTAAAAAAAATAGAAAAAGTTAATGTAAAAGTTTAGTTTGTGAGGCTGTAATCTTTTGATATCTTATAAGTTATGGTTTTTAAGTAATGTTATTCAACCTTTACATTTATACTCTTAGTTTCATTACTATAACACTATACTATACTCTTACTAAGCAATTTTGCTGCTTTTATTTATTTCTTATAGAGCTCTCATTTCTTCACTTAATCATCTAGTAATTAATTTTAAATTCTTGCTGAGTAATTATACTTTATATAACGTACAATCTGAATTGTATATGTTCAAACATTGATTTTTTTCGCTTAATTTTTTGTAAAATTGAAAGGTATCTCTCTTTGCTATCATTGTCCTTAGCCAATCCTTATATCCTTTCTCTGCCTTTCTGCACATGCTTATCTTCTATTTCTACACATTAAATTTCAAATATTTATTTAACAATTTTGGATTATTTAATCTTACACAATGGTATGCTTTCATTTAATTAATATTGTTCAGTTTCCATATTTCAATTTTTTTTTGTATTTAGTAACTTATTATATTATTATATTTCTTTTTAAAGTGCAAGACTGAATAGTTTGGTTGATAATCAAATTCGTCGGAATAAAAAAAGTCCTCGTTGTATCTTGCATTCGCTCGATTCACAACGTAGTCGCCCCATCACTCCAACGTGGCGGGACGTGTGGGACTGCATGAAACCTGAATGCAAACGGGACTCTTGCATCATTGAGGCCAGCACCCTGCATACCACATTAGAAACGTACCTGCGTAAACATCGGTTTTGTGGAGAATGTCGAACCAAAGTTCTTAAAGGTTAGCCTAAAGAAAAACATACTTATAAGTTCTTATGTAGTTACTGATAGGGTATAGTCCTAACATCCATTAAGTCAGACTTTTTGCACGAGTTGTCTGGTTATGTGTATCTTAGAATTTGTACATTGGTTGTTAAATTTACATTTACTGATTTATCGTTATTTTTCGTTTTTTTTCAGCATACACGTTATTAGTTGAAGATCCAGAACCATGTAAAGAAAAGGGTTACGTGGCTGGACTTTACAGTGGCATCAAACGTTGTCTCCCTGACAAACATATTCACCTGCAAACAAAGACTGATTACATAACCAAGCTCATAGGACGTGCTGAACCCGAATTATTAGGAAGGTAAGTAATTAAAATTAAGCTTGTTTTTTATCTTTCTAATATGAAACCTTAAAAACTATTCCTTACAAATTCATAAATACTTCGGCTATAAAATTGATGTAACGTCTTCGTATATTATTAGTGTTTTTTCATCATTTAATTTGGTTTTATTAAGTATATTATTTCCATGTTTAGCCGAAGGGAACGTCATGCGAAAACACTGGAAATAGCACAAGAAGAAGTGCTCACATGTCTCGGCATATGCATGTACGAGCGTCTACACCGTATTTATATGCGTATGCGCGAAGAAGAATGCACGTGTCAAGTGTTTGCCGCGGTCGCTGTCGACGCCCTTTGCCGTAGCTTCGAAACCGCCGTCGAGCACACGCAGGGCATCTCCCAACTTGAACTGCTGTATGTCGAACTCACTCGCAAAGAACAACAAAAGCAACTACGCAGAGAACAGAAAAAACTCAAGAGGAAACGCAAGAAGGGTCGTGCCGCCAAAGAGACAAATGGTTGTGACAAATGCAAAGATGACGAGGAGGAAGAGGAAGAACTGGAGGACTGTTCCTGTTCGTCAACAAAATCTGATAAAGGATGCCAACCTGCTGATGGAAAAAAGAAAGATCCACTAGTGAAAAAGAACAATTTGGAAGCGACTCGTCGCTGGGTCGACGATTGCAAGTGTGAAAAAGAGAAAAAGAAAAATAGTAAGAAGAAGTATAACAACAGTAGTAGTAATAGTAGTAATGATAACGGCTACGACGCATACCTGGGGGATGACGAGCACAAAAAAGAAAATGGTTCATCGAGCGATCACTCCCACGACTGTGGGTACTCTTCTGAGAATGGTAACGGTAACGGCTGCTGCGAGACCGGGTCCTTGACGTCTAGTCTACCAAGTTCGCCAGACGGGTCAGAAATGGCGTGTTCAGACGGCTGCTGTCAGACCGAACAGGACTATGTACCCTACTCGAGATTCTCCTACGGAAATGGACAGCAACTTAGTTTACAAGAAATGTTAGAGGTAACTTGTAATCGTATTTTTTATTAAGTAATACACTAGAATCCAAAAATTTCACACGAAAAAGTGTTTTAGGTTTTTTGATTTTCAATGTATCTTTTTAATTGATCATTGACGCCAAAAGTATGGATTAAAAAAATATATACGGCATTAAAGTCGGCTTCTTATTTCGCAAAATTTCTTCTATGAATGAATATTTGAATAACTATTAAATATAATCAAAATTTTGATTAGTTATTGTTTTTATTTCAGGATCACTTTTATTCCGACGACGATAGCGATTGCTACATAACTGCAGAGGAAGTATTAGAGTTCAAGACGAACAACAGGCAGGTGTGTGAGAAGAGAAGGGAACTGAGGGAAACGTTACAAAAGAGGTTTGCGCATCTATGCGTTTACGGACCAACGGAAGTGCCTCGTGTGCTCACTCAGTCCAAGTAAAAACATTTTCTACATTACTTTTTCTTTTTTTGTTTATATATTTTTTTTATAATTTTAACTGTATAACTGGTTTTGGTTCGTTCACGTTCGTCGGATTTATTTACCCAATATATCAACAATCATTTCACCATTTTTACCCCGATTTTTTGTGGGATAATTTTCACTAGTGGAATAAAGATTTTGTTTGGTAAACGTGACCATTTCTCTTGTTTCTTTTTTCTCATTTAATTATTTTGCTTCTGCCTTGTTCTTTCAAAGGCTTTGTGCAATAGATAAATACTACTTAACAGCGCAAATTGAATGTCTGCATTATTTAATAAAACAGAAACTTCACTAAATTCGTTGCGGCTGTAAAAAATTTCAGTTCTAATTTTAGTCAAATAAATATAAATACTTAATGTTTAAATCCAAATAACTACTTAATAATATAATTATTTCGTCTAATTTTCTGTGTATTCTTTTCTCTAGTTTATATATTAATTTCAGTTTAGAATATTTTGCCGGGGCAATAGGAAGTATTTTTTTTTTCTATCAAAAGAAATAGTATTGGCAATTTCTGCATTTCCTGGCTACTTCAATTAATTTTTCGCCGTTACTGAAATTAGTGAAATTTTTGTCTCTTAATATTTTGGCAATTAACAAGTAGTAAACGAGCTGATTCATCTAATTATTTATCATAGACCAATTTGTAATGAGAATGAATAACAGAGTGTGCATATCTTAAAGAAAAAGAACTGTTGTACTACAAAGGATGTTTTCAATGAAATGCTTTATTCTATATTGGAAAATTATCATTATCCAGCAATTTACTGATGAAGTCACTTCCTAAAGGAAAAATTAGTAACTGATTTGCATGTATTATATATTATTTTAGTTGAAATCTAACACTCCTGTAGAGCCAATTAATGACTGAATGTTTATGTTCTTTAAGGAGCTTCAAAAGTCTTAATAGTTGGGAGGTGTGACTTTATCGGTTATTTTTTGAAAATTAATTAAATTGAAAAGTGAGAGTTATTTGTTGCATTCCAAAACTGTTGTTATTATAGATTGTTTTTTTATTGATATCGGCAAATGCTTCATGTATCTGTAATTAAAATAAAATGTAACCTTATAATCACTTATGTTTTAAATAACAAGTATACGCGTATAATAGATTAATTTTGAAATTTTAATATGTTTATCTATTAAATTACAATTAGTTAAGTTTTTTATTACAACGGTAACTTTTATATCTTAACATTACTCTTCAAATTGCGCCAAGCATAATGTAGCATTCGTGCCTCCAAAACCGAATGCATTTTTCAGAGCAATCCTACGACCCCTGGAGTGCCATTTTTTGTTTAATTCTGTAACAAAGTCGAAGTGTACCCCCTCAACAGGCTCCTCTAGGTTGATTGTGGGAGGCAGGATTCCCTCCTGTAACGCTTTGATAGTGAACACAGCTTCCAGATTTCCTGCAGCTCCCAGCAGATGTCCATGAGCCCCTTTCGTCGACGATACAGCAACGTTTTTCGAATACTCTCCGAAGAAACTGTCAATCGCTTTGGCTTCAATGGCATCCCCTATGGGGGTGGATGTTGCATGCGCATTTACATAACTCACTTGTGTTTTGTCGATGAGTGCGTCTTTCAATGCTCTTTGCATTGACAAAACTGCGCCTGAACCATCGGCCTTCGGGGTCGTTAAATGAGACGCGTCCCCCGATAAACCATAACCCAATATTTCGGCATAAACGCGAGCGTTTCTTCGTTTGGCATGTTCTAGTTCTTCGAGGACCAGGATGGCGCAGCCCTCACCCATCACAAAACCATCTCTTCTTTTATCGAATGGTCGAGATGCGTGGGTTGGATCGTCATTAAAAGAAGTGCTGAGGGCTCTCAACCGACAAAAACCTGCTATAGCCAAAGGACTAATGCAAGCCTCTGTCCCACCACAAACCATTACGTCAGCATCACCATTTCTAATAAAACGGAACGAATCTCCTACTGCATGGGCACCAGTAGCACAAGCCGTCGAAACAGAATGATTGGGACCCCTGCAATAGAAAAGGTAAATTTTTCAATTCTGTTTTTAAACAATAAATATGAACAATAACATTGAAAAAAGGTCGTGTAGAAACATAACTGGTGTATTCACATTTGTTAATTTATTGTATTTTTAGGGCATTTCAGCAACTTAGCAAAGTCTGTTTAAAATCAAAAATTAATAGAATAATAAAGAGCAACAAAAATTACTTACCTATTACATGCTCTTCTTTTATATTTTTACAATTTTTGAAATTCATTCCATGTTTATTTGCAGACTTTACTTAGTCACTGACAGTATTGACAAAATTAAAATTTTCTCAACATAATCTTGCCCCTACCTAAAACCATATTTAATGCTAATTTGTCCTGCTGACATATTTGGTAAAATTCTAGGGACAAAATAAGGGCTAACTTTACTAGTTCCTTTACAAAATGCAGCATTTGTTTCACAAATATCACGCAAGTCTACCATCCCCATTCCCACAGCAACACCTGTAGATTCCAAATCAGACTCGTTTAATTTAATCCATTTTGCATCTTTCAATGCCTCGTTTGCAATTAGTAATGCAAAAGAAGTTGCTAAAGACATTGATCTCAATTCGGTTTTAGAAAAGTGATTTTGTACATTAAACTCCGACTCATTTATACAAGCTGCTACCTTGCACGGCAGGTTTTCGTACTCCTTTTCTTTTAATTGTTTTATTCCACATTTTCCGTTAATGACATTGTGCCATGACTCTCTCAAGTTGCACCCCACAGGAGATAAAACCTCCATTCCCGTTACCACGACTCTTCGACGCATAATTACACATTCATTTTATTTTAAAAATATTTCCTTGGTGTACTATACACAAACTGCTTTACATTTATAGTAACATTAAGAGGAATAACATAAAAAATTAAATAAAATCAATGTTCTTTATAGGTTAAGAAAGACTTTGACATAGACATAACATAGATAAGATTGGATAAGATTAACTATGGATAAAATAGATATTTGACAACTGGAGTATGACATCGGAGCATCATCTATTATTTAGCCACTTAGCCGTAAAAAGGAAATATGAAGTGTTTTAATTTATACAAAATACAATGACGCTAGAAATTAAATGAATCAGAATTATAAAAGAAATTAATGAATGCAAATGAAATAATGTATTAGAACTCAATCTAAAAGTAGCCTGGAGTATTTTTAGAATACCGGCTAACCATATTTATGACATTAAAAATTTCTAATCGATTAATTTAATACATAACCTAAGTTCTTAAGCGAGTTATCATAAATTCCGGATAACTTTATATTATTTCTTTGTTGGTGTTTTGATTGCTTCGGTGCGTACTTTATAATTGATATACCATATATTATTTGCATTTATTTTATGATTAGAGCTGTAGATAAAAAATTTTCTTTTTGTTTTAGCATTTTGAACAATTTGCATATGAAGGATAGTTTCTTACAAGCCGTTGTCATAACAATATTTTGGACTGCATTTTAGACTTAGAAAGAAAGGTACAATTTCATTCAGTATTCTTTTTTGTTAATTATAAATTAAATTTTTTCAGGCATACAATTTATTAAAACTCAGCTTCACTTAATTATTTTAAAAATTAGTTTGTTGAAGAGAAACATTAAAAGATTTATACGTATTTGCTGTTTTACGGTTCAAAAAATTATTTTTAGAATTTTAAATATTTCGCGCCAGTCCAGACAGGATATGCTAATGCAGCGCCCCCCCTTGTGTCAATTTCGGTAACGTTAAGATAGTCTCATTACCAGATAAAGTAAATGTACAGGCCTGACGCTAGAAGCTGGCGGAAATTTTAAAATGGCGTGGATGCGCGATGGCACAAGTAGGCAGTTTTAGGTATAAAGATTGCAGCCCTCATTCTTCAGTATTCCTATCAGGGGCGTAGATTAAATATTTAAAAGCAGGAATCAGTGAGTAAGTAATAGACATACAAACAGAAAAACTAATTGTTGATGTTGGTGACAGTGATAGAGATTCCGATGATGACAGTGAATGTGAAAACTAACTATAAAACAAAAGCAATAGGTTAATTTTTTCTTTATGATAAGTCATGTTTTTACATTATTTTCTAGTACGCTACTGTCCCATCTGTATTAATACTATAATTTACGCCTACTGAAAGCTTATTTGTGTATCGGTTCCAAGTGACTTACCCAAATAGGTCATAAATGGGCAAGTACCTGCGCGACCGCTCGCCAGCTTCCTTCGTCAGACCTGTAC
>NW_020439032.1:311231-314736 GCF_000699045.2 Agrilus planipennis
CAAATACTAATAGTTTTGGTAGAGAAGATCGGACAGATTTCGCCAAGGCAAGCTGGGCAGTCGCCTATTGCTCCTATTCCAGATAACCCACTGTACCCTGTCTGAAAGGAAGTAACGCTAGAGTAGACTCGCGAAAAGTGTATAAGACACTTTTAAGATCAACTAAATAGCTAAGCCCAAGGGAAGTCGTTCGGGGAGGCCCTCCCTAATTCCACAAGGGTGAGAAGAAACACACACGATAACGAAACGTTGAATCATGTAGAACTCGTAGGGTAAATGCAAAGCAAAATAGGAAGAATATGCAGTAAGCTAAGCGAAGAGGTAAGCAAGGTTAGACTATACTACAACTACTAAACGTGTTATTTCTACTACTACACTACTAAATAAAAAAAAAATAAAAACATCTACAATCAACAATTACTTCAAATAAAATGAACAAAAACAAGCATGCAAAATAAAAATTAATTTAAAAAACAAATAAACTACAAAAATACATGCAAAATAAAAAACTAATTTGAATAAAATGAACTTGATGACTTCTACTACATAAAGCATGCAAGATAGAGAACTATTTTAACTATGGGGTCATCTTTGTCTTCTCCAACGTCGATCTGCAACAGATACGGTGGTAACAGATTAATAAAGAGCAATTGAAATTAATTATATCAAGCATTCTCACCTTCGTTAACTGTAAACTGTAACGTTCCAAAGTTTGCAGGTGTGGAAAGCAAACCAAATCCAAGAGGAATACAATGGCAGAAAATCTGTCGTTTCAGTAGAGTTCACATAAATCTCCAGTTGCTCTCACTCATCCGTTGAGAATTAACTGCATAATGTTGCAAGGTGGAGGCGAAAACAGCACATCAAGAATATGGTTCACAAAAGACCACACCCATATGGACATTGCTTTTTTTCAGTACGACCAAACTGAACATTCTCATTTGTTGCACAATCTGTAAAATTTGATAAAAAAAATATTAATTACACTACTAATGCAGGAAGGGATTAATAAACACATCTAAAAACACGCACCAAAAATCAAGCAATATGACAAATGTGAAATAATCATAGATATCGTCAATTTATGCTGTAAACTACAGATAATTGCTAAAACAAATAATCATACATGCAACCTAACTTCAAATTATGCCATGAACAATAGAAAATACTTAGAAGCAAAATCATAGATACACGTCAATTTATATTGTGTATAATAGATAACTATTAATGAAAAACCACAGATGCTAGAGACGACAAATTACTATGAACATCGAGTAACCAACAAAAACCAAATAAACAGTAAAACAATTGCTTACCGAGAGGTTTACTGAACGGTGCTCGAGTTTTATTCCCAAGTTGACAACAAAGAAGTGAAGATGCTTAAGAAAGGAAAACTAATACCACTGATGGTGAAATAAGCCACATAGCAGGAAGATAGAATATCGCACTGCAACCATATATACATCAGTGTAAATCGAACTGCATGTACATTTACATCCAAGGGGAGGGAGCTTTAAAAGGCTCCACTTCTGCAGGTTTCGAATCCTTACTTTTTGCCTTCTTGTTCATTTAATATGTTTAAATGAATTCCTGTTGAAACAATTTAATGTTAGTTTCATCTCACATATTATGTTTCACAATATTAAGAACTGCAACTTTCACCAATCAAATAATAGACTACTATCAAACTCAATTACCTATTACAATTTAGAAGAGAAAATAATTACACTGTATTGTTGCCAAACAAATGGAATATAGGGTTTGGAAAATTACAAACAATTTTATAAATGCAGTTTCATAAAGTAATTAAACATTTCTTACTCTTTCTAGAAATGATCCTTTTCAAAGTCCAAGAGAAAGAAGCGTGATTGGGGCTCTGCTTCTCTACATTTCGAAACCTTCTCATTTTTAGTGTTCGTGTTCATTTAATACGTGTAAATGATAACCTGTTGAAACAATGTAATGTTACTATAACATTCACCGATCAAATAATAAATTATTCAACTCAATATGCAATATGGGGTTTGGAAAATCACAAACTATTTCCTAAATACAACATAAAATAATTAGGGATTTCTTAACCTTTACAAGTTCAAGAGAAAATGTTAGTGGGGCTCAGCTTCTCCTTATTTCCAGCCCCTTTCGATTTGGTTTGAGATTATGTTTTAATGAAAAACTGTTTTAACAATGTAATATAAGTCATAAGTTCGCTAGATTTGTTATTACTTTATTATTAATGATAATCACCATTGTTAATATCCTATGTCCTATGACTTTTTCAACCAACTCTTTGGAAGCATCCTTGGAAATAATGTCTCAGTCCAATGTAATGATGTTATTCACAGGAAGCCTGTATTAAAAAAAAAGTAAGTCTTAAAACTCAATCTATATAATAAAAAGGCAAAATTACTAATCTTCCTAACAGAAATTTAGACTTTTAAAGGCAGAATGTTTCTGAGAAAAAGTTTACTATAAATCTATGACAATAATTCACATCAATAAGAAAAATCTACCATCATCGTCTAAACTTGTTTTCAAAATTCAAAAATTCTAACAAAACCATAATTATTCAATCACAAATAAACTAAGGATCTATAAAAATTCACAGTATATAGGTGGACAGACAAGATGCCAAAATGTCCCATGTTGTAGCATTAAACCAACACGTCCCCGAAGTCATGTACACCAGTATAAATCTAAGCATGGATAATTGAAACCCATCAATTATTAAATAGGAACGTATTTCACACAATCACATTAAAATCGAATGATGATGAAGGCTACACCCTTAAGGCGTCATCTCCATTTCTAGACAGAAAAGATGGCGTTTCGGTGTAAAAGACGTTGTCGTATCACAGTAATGAACAGTGCACGGTTTCAGGCTTGCGACTTGCCTTGGATTTGCGATAGCTACAGCATGAAGCAGTGATGACGCATAAAATCCTACTCAGAAGCATCATTTTAGATTTCTGCGACGATTCGCGGCAAATTTTTCATAATTAACCAATAGTGTAGGTACTTTTATCCCCGTTTTATAAACTTGAACTTATGCCATGTTTTGCTTGGTCTGATCATCCACTCCAAAAATTATTAAATACAAGAGCGAGAAAGATGGTAGGAAACTTGAAAACACTAGAAATGAAGACAATACGTTTTTTCTCTTCCAGTTTGAATTATGTTCTCGAATATAATTTATTCAAGGATGATTACAAAGACGACGTATAGATATGATGAAACAAATTAATCGATAAACTAAATCTCTAATTATATATAAAAGAAATTATGAGCGCTGTCAGCACAGGGCAAAGTAGTATTACGATAATGAAAGTTAGTAATTTCAGCAATTGCTTATGTTGAAGTGTACGATGTGTTCCACACATATTTACAAACAATTCCTTTAAATTTAACCTTTGATTACTATACATCTATGAAAAAACCATAATGGACGACATCAATGACAATGCGACAATTGAAAAAGAATGATGGCTGACAACTGCAACAATTA
>NW_020439032.1:315062-319578 GCF_000699045.2 Agrilus planipennis
GGTACAGGCCTGACGCTGGAAGCTGGCGGAAATTTTAAAATGGCGTGGATGCGCGGTGGCAAAAGTAGGCAGTTTTAGGTATAAAGATTGCAGCCCTCATTCTTCAGTATTCCTATCAGGGGCGTAGATTAAATATTTAAAAGCAGGGATCAGTGAGTAAGTAATAGACATACAAACAGAAGAACTAATTGTTGATGTTGGTGACAGTGATAGAGATTCCGATGATGACAGTGAGTGTGAAAACTAACTATAAAACAAAAGCAATAGGTTAATTTTTTCTTTATGATAAGTCATGTTTTTACATTATTTTCTAGTACGCTACTGTCCCATCTGTATTGATCGGTTCCAAGTGACTTACTCAAATAGGTCATAAATGGGCAAGTACCTGCGCGGCCGCTCGCCAGCTTTCTTTGTCTGACCTGTAGTATGTTGTACTATCTTCAACGAGATTATCAAATTACGTACTTCCTTCTCGCTAACTGGTCTACTGCTGCTTCTATGCTTTGTTAGTTTTAGTGTTGATATATTGTGTGCAATTTTGATGGTAAAGTTTGGGAAAAGTCCTGGTACATAAAAAAATTCTATTGCAATAGGTTTTAGAATAACTGTTTTATCTGTTGTGTGCTTTTTTATTATTGGGTATATCAATATTTTTACGATTCCCATAGATTACTGTCAATCGCTTTGGCTTCAATGGCATCCCCTATGGGGGTGGATGTTGCATGCGCATTTACATAACTCACTTGTGTTTTGTCGATGAGTGCGTCTTTCAATGCTCTTTGCATTGACAAAACTGCGCCTGAACCATCGGCCTTCGGGGTCGTTAAATGAGACGCGTCCCCCGATAAACCATAACCCAATATTTCGGCATAAACGCGAGCGTTTCTTCGTTTGGCATGTTCTAGTTCTTCGAGGACCAGGATGGCGCAGCCCTCACCCATCACAAAACCATCTCTTCTTTTATCGAATGGTCGAGATGCGTGGGTTGGATCGTCATTAAAAGAAGTGCTGAGGGCTCTCAACCGACAAAAACCTGCTATAGCCAAAGGACTAATGCAAGCCTCTGTCCCACCACAAACCATTACGTCAGCATCACCATTTCTAATAAAACGGAACGAATCTCCTACTGCATGGGCACCAGTAGCACAAGCCGTCGAAACAGAATGATTGGGACCCCTGCAATAGAAAAGGTAAATTTTTCAATTCTGTTTTTAAACAATAAATATGAACAATAACATTGAAAAAAGGTCGTGTAGAAACATAACTGGTGTATTCACATTTGTTAATTTATTGTATTTTTAGGGCATTTCAGCAACTTAGCAAAGTCTGTTTAAAATCAAAAATTAATAGAATAATAAAGAGCAACAAAAATTACTTACCTATTACATGCTCTTCTTTTATATTTTTACAATTTTTGAAATTCATTCCATGTTTATTTGCAGACTTTACTTAGTCACTGACAGTATTGACAAAATTAAAATTTTCTCAACATAATCTTGCCCCTACCTAAAACCATATTTAATGCTAATTTGTCCTGCTGACATATTTGGTAAAATTCTAGGGACAAAATAAGGGCTAACTTTACTAGTTCCTTTACAAAATGCAGCATTTGTTTCACAAATATCACGCAAGTCTACCATCCCCATTCCCACAGCAACACCTGTAGATTCCAAATCAGACTCGTTTAATTTAATCCATTTTGCATCTTTCAATGCCTCGTTTGCAATTAGTAATGCAAAAGAAGTTGCTAAAGACATTGATCTCAATTCGGTTTTAGAAAAGTGATTTTGTACATTAAACTCCGACTCATTTATACAAGCTGCTACCTTGCACNAAGGCTACACCCTTAAGGCGTCATCTCCATTTCTAGACAGAAAAGATGGCGTTTCGGTGTAAAAGACGTTGTCGTATCACAGTAATGAACAGTGCACGGTTTCAGGCTTGCGACTTGCCTTGGATTTGCGATAGCTACAGCATGAAGCAGTGATGACGCATAAAATCCTACTCAGAAGCATCATTTTAGATTTCTGCGACGATTCACGGCAAATTTTTCATAATTAACCAATAGTGTAGGTACTTTTATCCCCGTTTTATAAACTTGAACTTATGCTATGTTTTGCTTGGTCTGATCATCCACTCCAAAAATTATTAAATACAAGAGCGAGAAAGATGGTAGGAAACTTGAAAACACTAGAAATGAAGACAATACGTTTTTTCTCTTCCAGTTTGAATTATGTTCTCGAATATAATTTATTCAAGGATGATTACAAAGACGACGTATAGATATGATGAAACAAATTAAACGATAAACTAAATCTCTAATTATATATAAAAGAAATTATGAGTGCTGTCAGCACAGGGCAAAGTAGTATTACGATAATGAAAGTTAGTAATTTCAGCAATTGCTTATGTTGAAGTGTACGATGTGTTCCACACATATTTACAAACAATTCCTTTAGATTTAACCTTTGATTACTATACATCTATGAAAAAACCATAATGGACGACATCAATGACAATGCGACAATTGAAAAAGAATGATGGCTGACAACTGCAACAATTACAAAAGAATGATGGCCGACAGTGCGTCATAGTGGAGCAATAAAAATGGCCGGGGACAGGGGGAAGAACTAGTTATTAGGAAATAAATTGTTGACTATTTTGTATAACTTTTCTAACTTCAAGTAATTTATAATTTAAAACACTAACATAAATTTGGACTAGTTTNAAAAAGTAAGTCGTATATTCCTATATTATATAATTATATATTTTGTGTTGCAAATTGGGATATTAATTAAATCTGTTGTAGATTCATGGACAAAAGACTGGCTTTAAAACTAAACGGAGGTAGATCTGTTTCAGGAATATTAAGAGGTTTTGATCCGTTTATGAACCTTGTAATAGATGAAACAATTGAGGAATGTAAAGACGGCACTAAAAACAATGTCGGAATGGTGGTATGTATTAATTAGTGTATTAATGGCCAATACATATTTATTTTAATTAAGTATTGCCGACTACTTAACAAAGCACATTGTGGTTGTTACCGTATTTTAGTTTTATAGAAATGCAATTTATATTTTTGTTTCAGGTTATTCGAGGCAACAGTATAGTGATGTTAGAAGCACTTGACAGAATTGGATAGTGATTAATTGAAGTAATTATTTAATTATTAATTACAATTTACATGTAAAATAAGTATTTCTAATAAAAATCTTAAAAATAAAAGTTGGATTTGTTTCCACATTATTTATTCAAGGATTTTCATTAATTCAAATACTTGTAAACATTAGTTGATTTTTAATTTGCAGTGTACAAAGCAATAAAATACTAACAACCAATATGTGTCAAAAGGACACTAAAAAAATTGTTTCCAACGTTATCATTACATATAAAAAAGTAGGTACATACCAGTCAAACAATATCATTGTAGTTAAATAGTCCCATAAGTCCAACGTCTAAAAAATAATAAAGGATAGTTAGCATCTTATGAGAAATGTTCTTAAAACTTATAAAAGTACTTAAAATTACCCTTTTATTTTCCACAATTTTAGTGTACAAATTGAACATTTTCAGAATTACATTTATAATCACTGTTAAAGAAATCATACAGTTCTAAACACTTCATTATGACACATAATAAAGTATACGACGTTGATTATCCCAATTAAGCGATACGTGGAAGTTATATGTCTAATACTTTTTGCAAAAATGATTGGTCTAATTACTTATGATAAGACAATTGAATAATGGTAACATTTAGACATCGCAAATTTACTAAAAGTAAAAAGCACACAAGCATCAAAACTTTTTTATCAGCACTGGTAAAATAAGCAGGATAACGCATGACTCTAATTTTCAAGTCAAATAATTGTACTTATTTAATAGTCATCTTTAAATTTCAGTCATCTTTATTCGTCCATTGTTGCACATGTGGGCCATTATATTTTTTCAATTGTTGATGTTGTCGGCCATCATTCTTTTCTAATTGTTGCCGATGTCGGCCATCATACTTTCAATTGTTGCTGTTGTAGGCCATCATGCTTTCAAATGTTGCTATTGTCGGCCATCATGCATTCAATTGTTGCTGTTGTCGGCCATTATTAGATCATTAAAAAGTAGCAATTTTTTGGCACACATGGCACTTAAAGTAGCAAAATAAGATTTTCATATGCTCAAAAAATGCCAGAAAAAGTTTTCAATGTTTCAAAAAAGCTATATTGTAACCATGTAGCCCTCTTATTTTTAAGTATACCTTGTAGACAGATTTATAATATTTATAAAAAATGCATCGTCTTATTATTAATGAATCTTTTAAGTGCTTAAATATCTGATTTTTAATATTTAGCTCTTAGTTTCTTTCATTGTTGGTTTTCAATAGTTTTACTAAATGAAATTTTGCGAATGTCTCATTATTTACTAATTTTGTGCAAAACTAATTAATTTTTGCGACACAATAACTCTCGTCATAACTAATTGTATGAGATGGTGCGTATCTAAAAAGTCTTCGGGTATT
>NW_020439032.1:319737-325405 GCF_000699045.2 Agrilus planipennis
TATTAACATAAAAATATTTGTAGGGTCTACTTCTTTTATTAAAAAATGTATTTTTAAGTGTCCAAATATCTTAATTTTCTTAAATTAATCATGATTTTATTTGAAAAAAGATCAGACTGATTAAAATCGTGATTTTAGTCAACTGATTTAAATCATCTCAACCCTGCGAACCACGCATTGTATTCTTATCAGTACTTTAATAATAAAAAATATTATATTTCCCGAAAGCGGATCGTACATATTCTGTACCATATTTTCTTCGCCCCTTTCAAGCCCGTTCGTTCTGTTTGATCCTGCGTCAATAAAACAAGAACGCAACGACCGTCTCTTTCTCTTATAAGCTCGGGTCACCCTATCAAATGTAGCGTTTCATTCATTCGCCAGGACGAGATACAGTACGCCAGAGAGAGGATCGTACATATTCTTTGCCATATTTTCTTCGCCCCTTTCAAGCCCGTTCGTTCTGTTTGATCCTGCGTCAATAAAACAAGAACGAAACGACCGTCTCTTTCTCTTATAAGCTCGGGTCACCCTATCAAATGTAGCGTTTCATTCATTCGCCAGGACGAGATACAGTACGCCAGAGAGAGAAAATATAGACGCTTGCCGCCGTCCCGACGCGCCGTGTACATACTTACACAGAAGTGCTGCCGCTCCATACCGTGACGACGCTCAACGAGCGACGCCGCCGTCGTTGTTTCGTCGTCGTTAAAAGTCCGTTCTGCCGGAGGAAGCTGTATCAAGCTACGTCACAGGCAGTTTAACTAAGGTACTAGCCAGTACCATTCAAACTCACAGTGTGTAAATCGTAAAACAACCAATCAACTCCAACTCTTTGGTAAGCAAATTTATCTAATACCTACACGCATATCACGATGCACAATTCACGATTGAAAAATTTTACCATCGACTACGTACACTGTCTTCCTTTAATAGATATCTGCACACATACATGTAAAATTTTCGCGTTTGTACAAGAATGTGTAGCAGGTACATAGTTACAATATTCACGTCAAGTATCGATTTCGTTAGTAAGAATGACGGATTTGATGAGAAATCTCACTGGAAAATCGTTTATGCCGTAATTAACACCGCCGTTAAAATAATGAACTAATTGCGGAAAAGGACGGTAATTAACACTGGTCAAACTCGACTAATAATCTCAAAATATGCGCCCCCAAACGGACCGGGTTACGTCATTTTCGGGTTTCAATTTTTAATAAATAGGTAAATAAATAAAATATTTTCTAAATTAAAGATGTGAAATAAATGACTGTCTATTGCAAGTTACAAGTTTCATTTCATTTCAAAATTAATCAGGCATGATAACTAAATATGTTTAAACAGTTTGATATTTAAAAAAAGGTATTCCCTTTGGGAATATTTGTCATTATTTGGTCATCGGTACAGTTTGACTAAATATACTTTTGAATTATAACTGGAAAAGCCCTCATGGAGTTGACTTTCTCTTAAGATAAGATTATTACTCAAAATAAAAACTTATTTATCACAAATTAAATCAAATAAATTTTAATACACTCAATAACAGAAAAACAAAAAAATTATATTTTTTTTAAATATTATACTTAACAATGGAGACAATTCAATTTAACATGGTCTTATATTTTGATTTGAATTTTCGACGTGACGATTACTTAATTTTTCCTTGATTATTTTTATTTTTTGACGTACCTACCTATGTAGATAATGGGTAGTACTTATTGCGCTACATGCATGTTTTTTCCATAATAATATTAAGATTTTCATTCATTTTTCGTTTTTGTTTTTTGAGTTTATTGCTATTTATTTTTCAAATATTTCACAATTTTAACTTCCTTCTTTCAATTGTTACTTCTTCTTCTAACTTTTATTTGTTAAAAAAAATGTGTAGCTCTACAATTATATTTTGTTGTGCCTTTCAGAAAAAACAATTACTCAAAAATTGTGTGTCGATTTTTTTTATTATTAATTTCATTTTACAGTTTAAAGGTCATATCAGCATTGCAACAATTTGGAGATTACCTGCATATGTGTGTATAATTACGTACGTGCGTGGTCATTGTTTTCCTGCACGATATCGCTCGGAAAAAAATGATATCGACTCGTTGAGGTTGTTGATTAAAAACGAAATTGCATAACATTCAGTCATGCCATTTTTTTGTTTCAACGAAAAGACTAAAAAGAAGTAGATTTTTGGGATTTTTTAATTAAACCGGAGTATAAAACACTTTGATAAAAAACTGGGGATTTCTTGAAGAATGTTTGATAAAGGTCTAAATGATGGCAACCCATCCCCGAAGGGGCGGGGGGGATCGAAAGAGGAGGTCATCCCCACCACTGTACCATAAAAAGTTACGGAGGTTCAAAGTTAATAAATATGCCATTTTTTATACATTTCTAGGCATGTAAATATTACATACAATGTAGAAATCTTCCCGAAGTGAGTTAGTTTTAAANGTCATTTTCGGGTTTCAATTTTTAATAAATAGGTAAATAAATAAAATATTTTCTAAATTAAAGATGTGAAATAAATGACTGTCTATTGCAAGTTACAAGTTTCATTTCATTTCAAAATTAATCAGGCATGATAACTAAATATGTTTAAACAGTTTGATATTTAAAAAAAGGTATTCCCTTTGGGAATATTTGTCATTATTTGATCATCGGTACAGTTTGACTAAATATACTTTTGAATTATAACTGGAAAAGCCCTCATGGAGTTGACTTTCTCTTAAGATAAGATTATTACTCAAAATAAAAACTTATTTATCACAAATTAAATCAAATAAATTTTAATACACTCAATAACAGAAAAACAAAAAAATTATATTTTTTTTAAATATTATACTTAACAATGGAGACAATTCAATTTAACATGGTCTTATATTTTGATTTGAATTTTCGACGTGACGATTACTTAATTTTTCCTTGATTATTTTTATTTTTTGACGTACCTACCTATGTAGATAATGGGTAGTACTTATTGCGCTACATGCATGTTTTTTCCATAATAATATTAAGATTTTCATTCATTTTTCGTTTTTGTTTTTTGAGTTTATTGCTATTTATTTTTCAAATATTTCACAATTTTAACTTCCTTCTTTCAATTGTTACTTCTTCTTCTAACTTTTATTTGTTAAAAAAAATGTGTAGCTCTACAATTATATTTTGTTGTGCCTTTCAGAAAAAACAATTACTCAAAAATTGTGTGTCGATTTTTTTTATTATTAATTTCATTTTACAGTTTAAAGGTCATATCAGCATTGCAACAATTTGGAGATTACCTGCATATGTGTGTATAATTACGTACGTGCGTGGTCATTGTTTTCCTGCACGATATCGCTCGGAAAAAAATGATATCGACTCGTTGAGGTTGTTGATTAAAAACGAAATTGCATAACATTCAGTCATGCCATTTTTTTGTTTCAACGAAAAGACTAAAAAGAAGTAGATTTTTGGGATTTTTTAATTAAACCGGAGTATAAAACACTTTGATAAAAAACTGGGGATTTCTTGAAGAATGTTTGATAAAGGTCTAAATGATGGCAACCCATCCCCGAAGGGGCGGGGGGGATCGAAAGAGGAGGTCATCCCCACCACTGTACCATAAAAAGTTATGGAGGTTCAAAGTTAATAAATATGCCATTTTTTATACATTTCTAGGCATGTAAATATTACATACAATGTAGAAATCTTCCCGAAGTGAGTAGTTTTAATATGAAATATTCTCAATTTTTACCCACTACACACTACCTCAACTTAATGAGGAAAAATTGTTGCTGTTGTCATACCTCCGCCGGGAATCGAACCCGGGCTCTTTGGCTTTACGCGCCAATGCTTTGGCCACTAAGCTACGAGAGATGACAACAGCAACAACGACAAACCGTACTATTAGTCACAGATGTAGATGACTAATGTAACTATGTACTGAATATAAATATATATACAATGTAGAAATCTTCCCGAAGTGAATTAGTTTTTAATATGAAATATTCTCAATTTTTACCCACTACACACTTCCTCAAATTAATGAGGAAAAATTTGTTGCTGTTGACACACCCCCGCCGAGAATCGAACGCGGGCTCTTTGGCTTTACGCGCCAATGCTTTGACCACTAAGCTACGAGAGATGACAACAGCAACAACGACAAACCGTACTATTAGTCACAGATGTAGATGACTAATGTAACTATGTACTGAATATAAATATATATACAATGTAGAAATCTTCCCGAAGTGAATTAGTTTTTAATATGAAATATTCTCAATTTTTACCCACTACACACTTCCTCAAATTAATGAGGAAAAATTTGTTGCTGTTGACACACCCCCGCCGAGAATCGAACGCGGGCTCTTTGGCTTTACGCGCCAATGCTTTGACCACTAAGCTACGAGAGATGACAACAGCAACAACGACAAACCGTACTATTAGTCACAGATGTAGATGACTAATGTAACTATGTACTGAATATAAATATATATACAATGTAGAAATCTTCCCGAAGTGAATTAGTTTTTAATATGAAATATTCTCAATTTTTACCCACTACACACTTCCTCAAATTAATGAGGAAAAATTTGTTGCTGTTGACACACCCCCGCCGAGAATCGAACGCGGGCTCTTTGGCTTTACGCGCCAATGCTTTGACCACTAAGCTACGAGAGATGACAACAGCAACAACGACAAACCGTACTATTAGTCACAGATGTAGATGACTAATGTAACTATGTACTGAATATAAATATATATACAATGTAGAAATCTTCCCGAAGTGAATTAGTTTTTAATATGAAATATTCTCAATTTTTACCNGTCAGGAAGGAATTGCAGCGGCCACTAATAAATAAAAAGCAATAACATTAAATGTTAATGTGAAAATTCATTTTTAATTTTCAATCCCACTATGAACTACCTCAAGTTAATGAGGAAAAATTTGTTGCTGTCGAGGTAGTTTATAGTGGGCAAAAATTAAAATGAATTTTCATATTAATATATTTGATATCGTCCCCTATTAAATGTCAAAGTGGTTCGTGTATATACTAAATTTTAGATTAGTTATAAGAAACAACATCTTATTTTAAGTTATTCTAATAATTTTTAACTTTTGTTAATGTTTTGTAAAGAAAACCTTATTAAGTCCTGTCTTTTATCATGATATCGAATACATAAAAATCAAGCTCCACATATAAACCAAGTGTGACGTAAAATTCGACCGAGATGATAATAATAACCCTCCACTAATGGAAAACACCGATTAACAATCAGTATAGGTCACGCTGTCAATATATTACTTATCGGATATTACGTATACGTAAAGAAAAACATTACATATACACTAGTGGCGAGTTGTGAAAAGAACATAGGGATTAGAGACGCACCAAATAGTGACACTGTCGGGAACCGGATAACCGAGTACCCGGCTGATTTACCAACAAGCGACAAAAATTGTAACCAGTATTGAGCAAATTAAGGATTTGGAGGTATGTCAAAATGCTACGACCCAAATAAAAATTTGGAAGAACGTTCCTCATTCAATTCTAAAACTCCTGTAAAAATTACAAATCGTTAAAAAGTTATTGAACTTTTTAAAAATTGTAATTTTACACGTCATTTTATGGAGATTCGCCAACCGAACAGATTAAATTTATTATTATTAACAGAAAAAAGG
>NW_020439032.1:326036-342212 GCF_000699045.2 Agrilus planipennis
TTAAAAAGTTTTACGCTCATTATTAATAGAGATTGAAACTAATTATTTTTTTGTTTCGCAGTTGAAATCAAGGCATATTCACTGCTAAAAGTCAGTTAAAAATTTTCCTTTTTTTTTCGTTACTTCTTATTTTATTCAAAGTTTTTGGTCAATTTTCAAATTTTCTCTCAAACCGTAGACTTTTTGTTTAGTATAGATAGTATTTATTTACCTTATGATATTCTGCAAAACCTAATTAATCACGAATTTCTAATTTGATGTACTCTTGTCTCCGATTGTACCTCCCAAACATCCTTTAGACTGTTTATATTACCAAGACCAAGATTGAACAAGACCAAGGCTAAAATTAAGATTGAATATGCAAGATCAAGACAAATATGCAAAACTAAACAGAAAATTATTATGAGTTAAACTATTTGAAGCAACTTTAATATATTCTTTTCTTGGAATAAAACATTTTTAGTATTTGAAATTTTCAATTTGCTTTACTGATTTTAACGCCAAATACAAAAAAAAAGAAGCTTTGTCCCTGTTTTAAAAAAAAAATATTATTATTTGTATTTTTAATGTCTTTAGTAGCATTTTGCCTCTGAAGAAAAGGAAAAAACAATAAAAATACGACGCTAACTTGTCGATTGTGTTTAGTCGTTCCGATATTGCCCCGCAGTCATTCAATGTCAATCATGAAACGTGATTACAATTTTCTTTTCGTTGATAAAATTAAAAGAAAAGCTTTTCAGGAATGTGGTTGGGCTTTTAGCTTATTTCCTTTTCATTCCATTATGTTCAGGAGCTTTATGTTTTGGTATTAGCTGGGACTCCCGAAACTATAAATAGAATTTCCCAGTGCTCTTTCAGGATAAGCTCTTATGAAAATGTATACATTAAGTATAAAATATGTACTTATACGTGTAGATAACTGAATAACACGTTGACAGAGGTACGAAAATATATGTAAACAGGTATATGAAAATATGTATGAAAACCTCGTCGCACAAATGGCAACAGAAAGTATTGTAAGGCACTGCAAAATTAAGAAAGGTAGACAAATTTTTACCAAAATCGAAAATACGTTCAAGAACTTGAAAAATATGTCTGATATATTTTCACAGAAATTTGTTCATACTGCGCCCATAGAGGACCAGTGTCCATAACTTCTAGGACTTTCATTCCTTGATCTTAAGGATTAAAGAGTATATTATTAACAAATTAACATTTCACACACATTGATTTTTGACCAAAAGCGTCTTTAGGACATACTTGTAGTTAAAAATGTAAAGGATTTTATTGGTAGGGTTTAAAACGCTAAATTTTAATACTTTTTGTTATTGTATTCCTTTTTAATCCATGAGGAAATACTTCCATCGACATGTCCCTTATTTGGTTGCCCCATGTGGGTCACATGCTACATGAGGCATGCATCAAAAGGTCATTGTGAAAAAATCGCAAGGCATACCTAACTTCCTAAACAGGAATCTAGGGAGAAATGCCCCATGAGGGGCATGCCTCAAAAGGTTCTTATGAAAAAAATCATAAGGCATACCTCACTGCAATATTGCTGTTTTCTCTTGTGGGGGTCCTTACAAGAAATCTAGGGAGAAATCTTTCTATCGACGTGCTCATTACTTGCCCCATGCGGTTCACACGCTTTATGAGGCATGCCTCATAAGGTCCTTATAAAAAAATATAAGCCATAGTTCAATGCAGTATTGCTAATTTCTTTTGTGGGGGTCCGAAAAAGTAATCTAGAGTAATATCTTCAACATTCCTTTACTTACCCATGTGATCCACATGCCACACGAGGCATGCCTCATAAACTTATTGCGAAAAATTATAAGGTGTACTTCACTTGCTGATTTCATTTGTGGGAGTTCTACACATAAATCTACGGAGAAATTCTTCTATAGAGATTCCATTATTTCTCCATGTGACCCACATGCTACACGAGGCATGCCTCATAAATTGCTTGTGAAAAATCATAAGGTATACTTCACTTGCTGATTTCATTTGTGGGAGTTCTACATATAAATCTATGGAGTAATTCTTCCATAGAGATTCCATTATTTCTCCATGTGTCCCACATGCTACACGAGGTATGCCTCATAAATTGCTTCATCATAAGGTATACTTCACTTCAGTATTGCTGATTTCTTTTGTGGAAGTCGTAGAGAGTTATCAATGGAAAAATTCTTCTATCGACATTCCCTTACTTCCCCATGTGACCCACATGTTACACGGCCCATATGCTACATGAGGTACACCTCATACGGTCATTCTGAAAAGACAAATCTATGGGGAAATTCTTCTATTGACATGCCCCTTATTTGCTCCATGAGACTGACATGCCTACTTGAGGCATGTTTCATAAGGTTCTTGTGGAAACATCAGAAGGCATATCTCACTTCAGTATTGCTGCTTTCTTTTGTAGGGATTGTAAAGAGAAATCTATGGGAAAATCCTTTCGCAGATATGCCCCTTACTTGCCACATGAGGTCCACACATATGTCCCCTGTAAATAATGACCCAAAAAATAATGTGGACTATTTTGGTTTCGGAAAATGCGAAGATTGACCCAGGATAGGCAGGAGTAAAAGTGCGTGTCCAACCAGTTTTCGGACTGAAGATATTTTGTTGAATTCTTGGTTTCCCTCAACCTTAATTTTTGCTCTAAATATAGCAGATTTTTAAAAATAGAAATGGGGTGGTTAGTTATCAAAAGTGTAAAGTCAGATACGTCGTTCATAAAAGGATGATTTTTCTTGCTGGTGCTTTATTTCCCGAATCGATACCTCTCGAAGGGAGGCATCTAAAGGGCTGTCGACGATGTCGTCTTCATTATTCACATCCTCCTTCCAAACAACCGTCTACCACCGCATTTTCCAAGCTTTTACGTCAAATAAATCCGTTTATTACAAGATGCTTTTGTATCGTCAAATACTCCCCTGACAAATCAACACGTTTTTATCCCCTGCACAATAGCAACTGTCACAAATTGCATTTATAAATATTTTTAGATTTCACCTAACGTTACACTTTAATAAAATAATGGAAAGAAATTATATCCAGTATTCTCGTTCCAACAACCAGTTTTATTTATCTGACTGAATTATACATATCTTCATGTGAAAATCAAGTAATTTACCACAATCGAACCTCTATAACAGAACTCGAACATTAGGGGAGAAGCTAAAAAATTCGAGTTATAGAATTTTCGACTTATGGAGGATTTTGACTTACGCGGATTTTGATTCGACTTGTTTTCTAAGAAACAATGGTGTACTTACATTGTTGGCAAATCCTTAAAGTCGATAACTTTGAACTATAGACGTAATAAGTTTCAAATTTTACAGTTGTAAAGGTTGTAAAATAAAACAATGCTACAGTCCATTTCAATTTGTTAGAACTGTGACCTTGAAGAAATCTGCGCGAAGAGAGAAAGAATACACACCAGGCGTGAGCAAGACAGAAATAGTTGGAACAAGCTTGAACGAGCAGAGCTCTCGATGGGCGGTCTTAGGAGATCGACTAGAACTGTACAGTACTCGACGAAAATGTTTAGCAATTTCTTAAAACAAAAGTGTATATTAATCAACAATAGAAAACAAAGCAAAAGTTTTATAGGTGTGTAGAACGTTAAGTTAATTCACTTGTTATTATTTTTGGCTCAGTATGCTTTTAAATAAAAGCATATTCTTAAATTTTGACGAGACAGTTTAAATAATTTTGCAAATGGTACTGTACACTTTTGTCTAGTTCTCGCTCGATGATCGGTGGAGAAATGAGCTCCGCAGACCAATACGATTGAATTTGGAATTATGCTACGGCGCATCCTATTAAAGGGAAAGGACATATCTCTAACTTTTCGAAACGAACAGTATGTTCGAGATATAGAGGTCCATTTTAATTTTTCGAGTTATCGAGGGAAAATATGTACGAAAATGGTTTGCAGGAACTGACTGATTATTTCGACTATTAGAAGGTTGAGATTTCGAGTAATGGAGATTTTGGGGCTTGAAGGGAAGGGAGCAAAACATTTTTGCGAGTTTTGGAGGTTTTCGACTTATCGAGGTTCGACTTAAAGAGGTTCTACTGTATAATAAAGGAAGGCCATTACATGCAGAGACATTGTAAGCGAGTTACACTAACTAGTAATTGTGAGGCACACACTGTTTACTGTTATAAGCAATTTTTATCGGTTATCTTCACTACTACTACGCATTAGTTGTGAAAATTTATAGCATTTTTTAAAATTTAGACATAAACACCCTGTATGCAATTTTCATCTTACGATCTTTATATTTATTTTTTGCTAAATTGGAGATATTCCAAAAAGTTTACCCTTCATTTATATAACTTGGGAGATATTCAAAGTAGCAAACAGAGTATGAAAATTTATAACTTAACTTTAGAAATCTATTAATTAGATTTGCCAGAGAGCGAATTTAATTCAAGGAAGTGCAAAGCGGACTTATCGTTAGTATCTCTTAATAATGGAAATTCATTTAAAGTTAAAAATTACTTTTATGTAAATATACCTACGGCCATCACGAACTTTGAGTTTTGAAGAATAATTTTCACTGAACGTTTTTATAACTATAATTAAAAATAATCATTCGTAAGCAATGAACATGCCAAAAACTGTTAAAAAATAAAGAACAGTTTAGAAATAATTGAAATTGAAAAAACTTTGCGAAAATAAGAAAATAAAGACATCAAACATACGCTTCCTTAACTTCCATCAGCACGCCATGATTGGCACATCTAAAGTGACAATGCACTTTCTCCCATACAGTTTCCTATGTACACAACAGTCAAACACCTCTCTTTATAAGGATTTACCATAAAGTGTCAGTAAACTTAAAGAAAAGAGGACTAAGTATATTAAAACTTATCAATCATATCAACTGTGACAGGGGATTTTGCAGTTCCGCAGTGTTTGTAATATGCGTGCTGCTACTGATTAAGGTAATCAAATGAGAAGTTCGCATTAAATATGAAAATTCAGTTGTACTTATAGTTAACGAGTTTCCGTTAAAACATTTAAGAAGTTGGATGAAATTGGATCGCTTATTCAAGCTTTGAAATCACAGTTTGAGAAGTTTAAAAGTTTACCCTATCAGTTCAAAATTACAGTCTAAATGCAATTTGAAACAAAGTTTACATAAGAATTATGAAAACTAACTCGACATGAAAAAACTTTGTCAGAATACGACCACCACATCGCGCAAGTTTGCTTTCAATCTACGAAAACATTTCAATTACATTATTTGTTTTAATGCAAACCAAAAATAAAATATTTCAAGTACTACGTAACTGTTTAGTTAGGGTCTAGTATTCAAGTACCATGAATAGTTCTTAAGGTCATTAGCGCAATATTAATACATACTTTCAAATTAATTAGGGCAGCCACATACCTTGGATTTTGTAGGAATAAGTTTCCTAATTTCTAATAATAGAGATATGTGTTGATCAATAAAACGAAACGTTGTTCTAATCGTAAACATTATAAAAAGCTTAATATCAATTAATCAATAAAAAGTACAATAATTTGCAGTTAAGTTATGAGAGTCACTTCTATGTTCGCGAACGGTTAATTTAGAAATTCGAAAAAGGTTGTTAAGGGTGTATGTTTGGAGCACGGCGCTGTACGGGTGCGAAACATGGACAGTGGGCGCTGCAGAAAAGAAAAGGTTTGAAATGTGGTGTTACAGGCGAATGATAAGGATACCGTGAATAGAGAAGGTTAGAAGTAAAGAGATATTAGAAAGAGTAAGAGAACAGAGGACTGTATGGAAGTCAATTAGAAATAGGCGTGATAGGTTGGTAGGACACCTTCTAAGGCATGAAGGTCTAGTCAGAGACATATTAGAGGCAGAAACAGGAGTTAGGAGAGGTAGATGTAGACCTAGATTAGATTACTGTGCGCAAATAGTTAAGGGTGTAGGATGTTTTAGTTTTAAGGAAATGCGAAGATTAGCTCAGGATATGAAAGAGTGGAGGTGCGTGTCCAACCAGTCTTAGGATTGACGACCTTATGATGATGAAGTTATGAGAACAATTTCGCCGTTTTCGTGGATTTTGAAGAGAAGCCCATGGCAGGGTAAGGGTAAGGTGTCATATGTTTTTGTGAAATCCAGGAAAATTACTCATAATTTCGGGTCCTCTTTCTCAGTAGTTTGATTAAATTAAAATTTCTAGTTGAGTGCTTTCGCACCCAATAAACAACCCTCTAATAATTTAATATTGAAGAGTATACCACCCTATAAATAACCCTTACACCAGCTGACAAATTATCTCATAGGTATAATCCTACTTTAAAGGACTCTTAGAGCTTAGTTGCAAAAAATTATTATGGAACAAGAAAAACTTCATCTGAAAAATCATAATTTAATATTGAGGGGTTTAGCACCTACAATTAACCTTTACAGCTGCTGACAAATTATTTCACGATTCTAATCTAAATTTAAATGACTCTTAGAGCTTAAATACAAAAAATAATTGTGGGACAAGAACAACTTTCTGTGAAAAATAGTAGTAATTTAATATTGGAGCGTACAGCACCGTATAAATAACCTTGCACCGGCTGACAAATTATTTCATGGAAATGGTCCTACATTAAATGATATTTCGAGCTAGGATACAAAAACTTATTGTGGGACAAGACAAGCCTCCACTAAAAAGTAGTATTTTAATATTAAGGACATTCACACCCTATAAATAACCCTTAGACCCGCTGACAAACTATCTCACAGGGACAATCCTACTTTAAATGACTCTAAAAGCTAAGACACAAAAAATTATTTGTGGGACAAGAAAAACTTCTATTGAAAAGTAGAAATTTAATATTGAGTGGTTTTTTGCCCTGTAAACAACCCTAAGGCCCGCTGACAAATTATTTCATAGACATTATCCTATATAAAATGCCTGTTACAGTGTAGACACAAAAAATAATTATAGGACAAGAACAACTTCCCCTAAAAAATAATAATTTACGCGTGAGGTAACATAACGAAAAAGAAAAAAATAATTCGCTATTTCCTCTGCTTTATAAACAATTTTCCAATTTATACGCGCATATTTTCGCTGTTTACAGTGGTTCAACCCAATTTAAATTTGTATGAAGTGTGTTTTTGCAAAATCAAAGGAAAATGATTATGTTCCTTTATCTACAAGTGGGTAATTCTTTGATATTTTTAAGTTACGTAATTCCCTGATATTTTTAAATTACTTCTTGAAAGCTTCTAAAATTGATATCCTATTTCCCTATTATCCCATTGCCACACTCGTATTTTAAATCGTTCTTTTTAGCAAAAGAAATAGAAATTTTTATAAAGTTTTCTATCTGAAATTTCAAATCGATAACGTTAAATGATACGTAATTTTAAAAAGTAGGTTAGATAAATACATTTCATATATTAATAAGAAAAGGTGAAGAAAATTACGGAAATAAAAAATAATCTCGTAATTAATGAAGCCCTAAAGCTATAATGCAAAAGTTGAACCTTCGCAAAGACGGGAATAAGTTTAATAAAAGTAATGGAAATTTTTCACAGCCAGGGGTGAATTTTAAGCAGTTCGTTTAATTTAAAAATAAACACACTTTATACCTTTTTTCGTATAAAGTACTTACGCTTTTCTTTCACTTTCCCTTTAATCAAGTTTGTGACTTTTCCCCTAAAGAAAGGTCGGTCACTGGCCCAATTCACCCTTGTAGTTGTTGAAAAATTCCCCTGAGTATCGCCTGGTATGGTGGATATGTTACTAAAAGGGCGGACTTGAAAACTGGTCAAAAATAAATTCCACCACAAAAATATACGTTTCCATCTTTTTTTAGATACTTATATGTATATTAAGAGCAAAGGGGTGAAGATGAGAATTAAAATCCAATATTATTCACGATCTATTTTTGTTAATCCATAATCCTTATTAACTATTAAAGATTTGGTTTACTAAACGTATGGAAAATTGGGACAATGGTAAATTGTTTTTATTCCAATTTTTGTATTCAAAAAATTTAAAACACGATTTTCCTTTTTAATGTTCTACATAATCCGCCAGCCTTTAGAGGACATTTTGTACAGAAAACACCCCCTTTATTATTCGAGTTATTGGGGCACAAAGGCTATTGATTTATCATGATTTGGCAAAATTTCAGGAAATCCGCGAAACTGTGTCAAATCAGTATGGATCTAGGGAATACACGACAAAATTTATCAGAATTTTGATACGTTTCTATCAAACATAGGGGTTTCCTCCACTATTACGTACCTGAACAATTTAAATTTCTCGAGAGGTTTATAAATTTGTTTAATTCTCTTAATGGCACAATTAATTTTCCAACTGTAACTTATTTTATTTTCATACGATGAACAACAATACTGCGACACTTTTTTAATAAAAATTTTAAAAAAATCAATGAGGGACAGAACTAAACGATTAATTGGTCTGTATAATATTGGTTAGACCCTATCGGGTCATTCTTAAAAGTAGTAGGATATTTTCCTTGACCTACAATATTGAAATCTGACACAAATGTTGCTTCATAACATAAGTTATTGTATAATTAATTTAATTTCTTTAACTTTAATCTACAATGTGGTGTTTCATTCGTTTTTTCTTCAGTCATCACAAGCAAAAATGATTAACATTTAATCATCTTTAAGGTCGTCAGTCCTATGACTGGTTTGCCACGCAATGATCCAGTCAAAATAGACAAAAATATGTCATAACTTAGCCAAAATTTTTTCAATCAATAGGATACGATCTGATCAAAATTTCTTAATGACAATAGATCGTGGCGTATACCTACTGGGGAAACCACGTTAAAAAAAATGCGCCAAGTACATTACCTCGTAGGTGGGGCGGAAATGTGTACATATTATGTAAAATATGAATTTTCTAATGATTAAAACCGCGATATCTCACGAATGGTGAGTCTTAAGTGAAAAAGTGACTGGACCATTTTTGTAGAGAATTGTATGATTTACAACTTTTGTCTGACCTATTTTCACGATAAAACTTACCGTTTTCGAGAAAAATGGAAAAAAACTTAATTTTGCACTTTTGACCTTGAATAATTTTTTTTGCAGAAGTACGATCGAAGGGGGCTTTTGACATTTAAATTTATAATGACGTATTTAACGTATCTGCCAATTTTCAGCTCTATGCGAATGTCTATTTTGACTGAACTGCACTTCCACTCTGTCTTATCCTGAACATCTAATCTAAGTCTACTTCAACTTCTATTAGCTCCTGTTTGTGCCTCTAATATGTCCTCAACTAGCCCTTCATGTCAATAAATAAAATTATAACATGCCTATTTATTTTCGCAAGGAGAAAGGAAGAATCTAGATATAGATATTTTCATCTCATTAAGGACAACATTACATTACTGTATTTTAATTAATCCTGAATGGTATGCATATGTAGTGTGAAAAATGTCTGTGGAAGGAATTTAGTCAAAGATAAATTCAACCGACTTCCTTTCTCTTTTTAACAGCATCGTTACAAAAGATTTATGGTATCTTTTAAATAATTACATTCACGATCCTCGTCCTGGAAATGCAAAGCTTTCTAGCTGTTTTTCCGAATTTACCTACTTATATCGTCTCTTTTCCTTCTACATTGTCGTTAACCTTTACTGTACGAAACTATTCCCTACTATACAAGTAAAATAGCCGAATGACACTTCTTCAAATAAACGTTAAAATTACTCATAAAATAGTAAGTTATCCAACTTGTTTTTTTAATTTAAAAAATAATCTTCTCCCTGATAATAATGGGGTACGTTTTTAAATCGTTTACGTTTTTCCATAGTAAAATACAAATTATGGTAATTCAACGATAGTTAACGCATTTTATAATTGGTTACTACCAATGAAAAACGTCATTGTCATTTTAGTTATTTGTATTCCCATTTCTAGGAGTCTATGTAAGTTGCTCATAAAAATAAAACATAATTTATTTGAAATTTAAATTAACCATAGATAAGAAATGTTCCAACACAAAATTACTTTGGCATCGTTGTATCCACTTTTTGTTGTCACTATTACGATTTTTTTTATAAATAATGAGGACCTATACATACATATAACAGCAATATTGAGATATTGCGTATGAACCGATTATTTAATGACATATGTCATGTATTGTCATAATCATAAAGTCGTTAGTCCTAAAACTAGTTGGACAAGTACCTCCAATTTTTCCTATCCTGAGCTAATTTTCGAATTTCCCTAAAATCAGAATCATTTCTGAACAGTAATCTAATCTAGGTCTACCTCTACTCCTCTTTATGTTTCTAAAATATCTCTAACAGACCTTCGTGTCCTACCAACCTATTCCGTCTATTTCTTATTGACTTCCATAGTGACCTCTGTTCTTCTACTCTTTCTAATACCTCTTTATTTCTAACCTTCTCTATCCACGGTATCTTCATCATTCGCCTGTAACACTACATTTCGAACGCTTCTAACCTTTTCTTTTCCACCGCACCCACCGTCCATGTTTCGCATCCGTACAGCGCCGCGCTCCAAACATACACATTTGATAATCTTTTTTGAATTTCTTAATGAACCGCTCGCGAGAATAGAAGTGACTTCTTGTTGTTTAAAGCGACTCGAGCCCCCTGCGTTATCGTTATCGTTTCATATCTCTACTCCTTCTATCCTGAGTTATTTGACTTCCTATAGATACCTAAAATCGGCCACTTCTTCTAATTTTTCGTCTCCTATCTTTATATTCGCTCTTTCCCTACTTTTTCTCCCCTTGCGTACTACTAATAAATAAAAGATTTGTTGGCAACTAATACTTCTTAAGTTTAATTAGTGCGTGACTAATACGCCCTTTTTAACTTTCCATTTTTTTTTATTTTCAGGTCATGCAACGAACAAAACAGCACCGAATAATCCGTTTATCCGTGTTTTTTCTTATCTATTCCATTCTAAGCGTTCGCTCCTTACAAAACAGTGCCAAAGCGAGTTCCAATTACACCAAACCCGTTGAGAAAATAAATGATAAAGAAGCAGCTTTAAGAACTCTCAATATCACAACACCGTCACCGTCAACATCTCCAACGTTGCGTCATCCTCATCCCACCTGGAGAGCCAAAAGGAACTGTTCACCCCCAGCTATAGAACAGGTGCCTAATTATTACAGAATAACATCCCACTCAGTGTCACTGCCGGATTAACCCTGTAGAGGCCCCAAGGCAATTGAAATTTCCAGCCATTTCCCTTCACAAATAATCCCCTACCTGCACAACACTAGATACGTTTATAATTCCAACGAACAACAATTTTAATGTACCGAAAATTATCCTTTATAGAATACAACGCACTTCATAATAATTATAATACTAGACCGCCGTATACTGTGAACAAACTAAACCATCCGTTATAAAAACGAATCCCAATTCTGACCTGAATAATCGATATTTCGCAGTTTCTATTGTGCAATTGCTGTAAATCCCTGATGTACTTGGTACTTCCCTAGTCGTATTAGCTGTAGAGACGTTCTATGATTCGTGTCGTACGGAGAAAACTATTTTTATTTTTAATTAATTTTTATAACGCAAGAATTTGCCGCAAAAATAGCAGAATTTATTAAGTAATTTGTAATAATATCAATTTTGAAATGTTTGTTTAAAAATTATTTAAGTTTCTTAATTATTAGAATTAAATTTGTAATATCAACTACAATATCTAGTAAATTTATTTCTGNATAACTATAATTAAAAATAATCATTCGTAAGCAATGAACATGCCAAAAACTGTTAAAAAATAAAGAACAGTTTAGAAATAATTGAAATTGAAAAAACTTTGCGAAAATAAGAAAATAAAGACATGAAACATACGCTTCCTTAACTTCCATCAGCACGCCATGATTGGCACATCTAAAGTGACAATGCACTTTCTCCCATACAGTTTCCTATGTACACAACAGTCAAACACCTCTCTTTATAAGGATTTACCATAAAGTGTCAGTAAACTTAAAGAAAAGAGGACTAAGTATATTAAAACTTATCAATCATATCAACTGTGACAGGGGATTTTGCAGTTCCGCAGTGTTTGTAATATGCGTGCTGCTACTGATTAAGGTAATCAAATGAGAAGTTCGCATTAAATATGAAAATTCAGTTGTACTTATAGTTAACGAGTTTCCGTTAAAACATTTAAGAAGTTGGATGAAATTGGATCGCTTATTCAAGCTTTGAAATCACAGTTTGAGAAGTTTAAAAGTTTACCCTATCAGTTCAAAATTACAGTCTAAATGCAATTTGAAACAAAGTTTACATAAGAATTATGAAAACTAACTCGACATGAAAAAACTTTGTCAGAATACGACCACCACATCGCGCAAGTTTGCTTTCAATCTACGAAAACATTTCAATTACATTATTTGTTTTAATGCAAACCAAAAATAAAATATTTGAAGTACTACGTAACTGTTTAGTTAGGGTCTAGTATTCAAGTACCATGAATAGTTCTTAAGGTCATTAGCGCAATATTAATACATACTTTCAAATTATTTGGGCAGCCACATACCTTGGATTTTGTAGGAATAAGTTTCCTAATTTCTAATAATAGAGATATGTGTTGATCAATAAAACGAAACGTTCTTCTAATCGTAAACATTATAAAAAGCTTAATATCAATTAATCAATAAAAAGTACAATAATTTGCAGTTAAGTTATGAGAGTCACTTCTATGTTCGCGAACGGTTAATTTAGAAATTCGAAAAAGGTTGTTAAGGGTGTATGTTTGGAGCACGGCGCTGTACGGGTGCGAAACATGGACAGTGGGCGCTGCAGAAAAGAAAAGGTTTGAAATGTGGTGTTACAGGCGAATGATAAGGATACCGTGAATAGAGAAGGTTAGAAGTAAAGAGATATTAGAAAGAGTAAGAGAACAGAGGACTGTATGGAAGTCAATTAGAAATAGGCGTGATAGGTTGGTAGGACACCTTCTAAGGCATGAAGGTCTAGTCAGAGACATATTAGAGGCAGAAACAGGAGTTAGGAGAGGTAGATGTAGACCTAGATTAGATTACTGTGCGCAAATAGTTAAGGGTGTAGGATGTTTTAGTTTTAAGGAAATGCGAAGATTAGCTCAGGATATGAAAGAGTGGAGGTCCGTGTCCAACCAGTCTTAGGATTGACGACCTTATGATGATGAAGTTATGAGAACAATTTCGCCGTTTTCGTGGATTTTGAAGAGAAGCCCATGGCAGGGTAAGGGTAAGGTGTCATATGTTTTTGTGAAATCCAGGAAAATTACTCATAATTTCGGGTCCTCTTTCTCAGTAGTTTGATTAAATTAAAATTTCTAGTTGAGTGCTTTCGCACCCAATAAACAACCCTCTAATAATTTAATATTGAAGAGTATACCACCCTATAAATAACCCTTACACCAGCTGACAAATTATCTCATAGGTATAATCCTACTTTAAAGGACTCTTAGAGCTTAGTTGCAAAAAATTATTATGGAACAAGAAAAACTTCATCTGAAAAATCATAATTTAATATTGAGGGGTTTAGCACCTACAATTAACCTTTACAGCTGCTGACAAATTATTTCACGATTCTAATCTAAATTTAAATGACTCTTAGAGCTTAAATACAAAAAATAATTGTGGGACAAGAACAACTTTCTGTGAAAAATAGTAGTAATTTAATATTGGAGCGTACAGCACCGTATAAATAACCTTGCACCGGCTGACAAATTATTTCATGGAAATGGTCCTACATTAAATGATATTTCGAGCTAGGATACAAAAACTTATTGTGGGACAAGACAAGCCTCCACTAAAAAGTAGTATTTTAATATTAAGGACATTCACACCCTATAAATAACCCTTAGACCCGCTGACAAACTATCTCACAGGGACAATCCTACTTTAAATGACTCTAAAAGCTAAGACACAAAAAATTATTTGTGGGACAAGAAAAACTTCTATTGAAAAGTAGAAATTTAATATTGAGTGGTTTTTTGCCCTGTAAACAACCCTAAGGCCCGCTGACAAATTATTTCATAGACATTATCCTATATAAAATGCCTGTTACAGTGTAGACACAAAAAATAATTATAGGACAAGAACAACTTCCCCTAAAAAATAATAATTTACGCGTGAGGTAACATAACGAAAAAGAAAAAAATAATTCGCTATTTCCTCTGCTTTATAAACAATTTTCCAATTTATACGCGCATATTTTCGCTGTTTACAGTGGTTCAACCCAATTTAAATTTGTATGAAGTGTGTTTTTGCAAAATCAAAGGAAAATGATTATGTTCCTTTATCTACAAGTGGGTAATTCTTTGATATTTTTAAGTTACGTAATTCCCTGATATTTTTAAATTACTTCTTGAAAGCTTCTAAAATTGATATCCTATTTCCCTATTATCCCATTGCCACACTCGTATTTTAAATCGTTCTTTTTAGCAAAAGAAATAGAAATTTTTATAAAGTTTTCTATCTGAAATTTCAAATCGATAACGTTAAATGATACGTAATTTTAAAAAGTAGGTTAGATAAATACATTTCATATCTTAATAAGAAAAGGTGAAGAAAATTACGGAAATAAAAAATAATCTCGTAATTAATGAAGCCCTAAAGCTATAATGCAAAAGTTGAACCTTCGCAAAGACTGGAATAAGTTTAATAAAAGTAATGGAAATTTTTCACAGCCAGGGGTGAATTTTAAGCAGTTCGTTTAATTTAAAAATAAACACACTTTATACCTTTTTTCGTATAAAGTACTTACGCTTTTCTTTCCCTTTCCCTTTAATCAAGTTTGTGACTTTTCCCCTAAAGAAAGGTCGGTCACTGGCCCAATTCACCCTTGTAGTTGTTGAAAAATTCCCCTGAGTATCGCCTGGTATGGTGGATATGTTACTAAAAGGGCGGACTTGAAAACTGGTCAAAAATAAATTCCACCACAAAAATATACGTTTCCATCTTTTTTTAGATACTTATATGTATATTAAGAGCAAAGGGGTGAAGATGAGAATTAAAATCCAATATTATTCACGATCTATTTTTGTTAATCCATAATCCTTATTAACTATTAAAGATTTGGTTTACTAAACGTATGGAAAATTGGGACAATGGTAAATTGTTTTTATTCCAATTTTTGTATTCAAAAAATTTAAAACACGATTTTCCTTTTTAATGTTCTACATAATCCGCCAGCCTTTAGAGGACATTTTGTACAGAAAACACCCCCTTTATTATTCGAGTTATTGGGGCACAAAGGCTATTGATTTATCATGATTTGGCAAAATTTCAGTAAATCCGCGAAACTGTGTCAAATCAGTATGGATCTAGGGAATACACGACAAAATTTATCAGAATTTTGATACGTTTCTATCAAACATAGGGGTTTCCTCCACTATTACGTACCTGAACAATTTAAATTTCTCGAGAGGTTTATAAATTTGTTTAATTCTCTTAATGGCACAATTAATTTTCCAACTGTAACTTATTTTATTTTCATACGATGAACAACAATACTGCGACACTTTTTTAATAAAAATTTTAAAAAAATCAATGAGGGACAGAACTAAACGATTAATTGGTCTGTATAATATTGGTTAGACCCTATCGGGTCATTCTTAAAAGTAGTAGGATATTTTCCTTGACCTACAATATTGAAATCTGACACAAATGTTGCTTCATAACATAAGTTATTGTATAATTAATTTAATTTCTTTAACTTTAATCTACAATGTGGTGTTTCATTCGTTTTTTCTTCAGTCATCACAAGCAAAAATGATTAACATTTAATCATCTTTAAGGTCGTCAGTCCTATGACTGGTTTGCCACGCAATGATCCAGTCAAAATAGACAAAAATATGTCATAACTTAGCCAAAATTTTTTCAATCAATAGGATACGATCTGATCAAAATTTCTTAATGACAATAGATCGTGGCGTATACCTACTGGGGAAACCACGTTAAAAAAAATGCGCCAAGTACATTACCTCGTAGGTGGGGCGGAAATGTGTACATATTATGTAAAATATGAATTTTCTAATGATTAAAACCGCGATATCTCACGAATGGTGAGTCTTAAGTGAAAAAGTGACTGGACCATTTTTGTAGAGAATTGTATGATTTACAACTTTTGTCTGACCTATTTTCACGATAAAACTTACCGTTTTCGAGAAAAATGGAAAA
>NW_020439032.1:344593-359570 GCF_000699045.2 Agrilus planipennis
TACAAAGTGGTATGATATAAAATTTTCAAAATACTAAAAAAATTGGAAGGGTAGGGATTACCTAAATAACGATTAGAGGTGGAAAATTCATAAAAATATTTTTTTTTGAGGTAGTTTGAATTTCTTTACAACTAAGTACAGGTTTTTGTACTTACATCTAAATTATATTGCGAAAAGGCAAGACCAACACCAATACCAAGACCAAGACTGTATTTTGACTAGTAAGACCAAGACCGAACGAACAAGACCAAGACTAAAATCAAGACTGATGAATATGCAACACGGAGAAAACTAAATTTTTATGACAACGCAAAAATTACAATTTTCGATTGTAAATTTATCGTAGAAATATTAAAATTTATTAAGTAACAAGTAATAAATTTAATTTTGACATGTTTTTTAAAAATTATTTAAGTTTCTTAATTATTACAATTAAATTTGTAATATCAACTACAATATCTAGTAAATTTATTTCTGCTGGAATTTTATTTTTACAAATTCGGGTCCAAATTGTAATTTTTATTATAGTGGGATAAATTTTAAATATCGCTGTAATATTTAGGTACAGTTTCGTTTTTCATTTTCTCCGTGCAGCATTTTCCTTTTCTTACCCCAGACTTTTCCTACCCCTCCTTCCACTTCACAAAAATCTTTTTGTAAAAAAAAATAGTATTCATTTCATGTGATCATAAAAATTATTAGAAGATATAGATACATGGTTATTGTTATTATCTTACGTTGGTCCCTACGGATTTTTCAATTTTGTTCAAAAAACGGTGCCGAGCAGGATAAAAAATGGAAGACTGGCGCTGTAAAATTAGGAAGTCTTTAGTTCCATTTCTGAGGGAACCAAGCTCCTATGAATAATTCAAAGGAGGAAAATGGAAAACTGGATATTTTTTTGTGATATATGTATAGTATTATAGGTAGATTCACAATTTATTTTGAGACCTATAACGTTTATGTGTGTACGTTGTATATGTATTACATTTGATTACGAGGTATCCCAAAAATTCGAGGATACGTAACATAAAAAAGATAATACATAATCCACAAGCAGACGTTATATTATGAATATATGTATTACTGTCATCATCATTTTTATAAAAATATTTGGGCTAATATTTCAAGAACAAAAATAATAAATTCAAAGATGTTTTTCGGAAAATATTGCTGCATTTCTATTAAATATTGTAGCGGGCACGAGCGTGTTTGTGCGCGATCGGGCACTGTGTGCGTGAACGGCTTATCGATTCGCCGACTAGCCACGGGCGCCTTTCTTCATGTGCGCCATATTTGTAAATGTGTGTGACGTACCTGCGTTCTGGGAAAGCAGTTAAACAGTTCAAAGAAAAACGAAACGATCCGGATGTTTCTAGAGGGTTCCAGAAAGGAAACAAAAGAGTATTTAAAGGAAGAGACGATCGTCGAGGGGGAGTAGAAATAAATTGACCGTTGCAGAAGTGAATCGAGAAATAAATTGACAGTGAATAGTGATATATCAACGTAGTGTAAATAAATAGAATAATTCATCACCTAAGTTTAGTAATAGTTTAATAGTGTTTTAAGTTCCTTAATAATTAGTGTAAATAAATAGTTTTGTCGTTAGCAATCTTAAAAGTTAATTTTGTTAAACCCACGAACATTACAATATATTACTGTATGTTGAATGCTCTTGTCCACATAACTCATGTATTTGCGTGTTCATATTTTTTGTGATATTTAATTTAATTTTCTATTTTAGTTTCCACAACCGTTAATTGGTCCAGTAGCACGAAGACATGGGGGGATCATTATCCACATTATTGTTGCGGTTTATACATTTTTCGGGCTCTCAATTGTTTGTGACGAGTACTTTGTGGCCTCCTTAGATCGAATATGTGAAGGTAAATATTTCAGACATAATTTTACAAAGAAGGCGGATTTTAATTATTACGAACCGAAACCAAATTCAAAGTGAAAGCTTTGGCATTTTCTATATTTTAAATTAACCGCCATACGGCAGATAGCTAAGCAGGAAATGAAATTAAATAATAAAAAGAAAATCAAAGTGTGGTATAAGAAGGTTCAAATAGGGGAAGTATGGCAAGTTTGGAATTAAGAAAAGAATATGATGAAGGTGGACGAATCTGGAAGCAAGACATTCAGGGGTTGGTAGGACATTGAACCGTTAGAATTTCGCCGGTGTAAAAATTAAAGAGCTTAGGGGTTGGAAGAACATTGAACCGTTAGAATGTCGCCGGTGTAAAAATTAAAGAGCTTAGGGGTTAGAAGAACATTGAACCGTTAGAATGTGGCTGGTGTAAAAAATAAAGATTTTGGGATTTTGTCAAAATATTTTAAATCATTGTTTTTGGCAAATTGTGGGGCAGAAATATTATTCCACAAATAATCTTTTGCTTCTTATCTGTCTTCATTTCGTTCTTCTCAATTTTCTCCCCACAACCATCCCTCACTGATTCCCAACATCCCTGTAAAGGTGCCGAAGAGGCACAGTACATGTTGGGCAGTTCCATTAGATAGTGGGAGTGAAATACCCTAAAATTTTTGACTAACTTAGTGTACATTTGGAGTGAAAATTAATGCTCTCATTGTTCTTTTTTATTGTGTGACTTTATAGTTTTTTAATTTAATTCCTTCAATACGATTTATCGAACTGCATATATATATATTTAATCATAATTGTCCTAAATTTGTTACGAATTCACTTCAATTTTCAAAAGTGTCTGTATTCAGAGTTGAAACTTGCCCCGGATGTTGCTGGAGCAACTTTTATGGCTGCAGGAAGTTCTGCTCCGGAGTTAGCCACTGTTATAATTGGAGTTTTCCTCGCGCAAGATGATATCGGTAAGTGTGAATTTAATGTTTATTAACAATATAAGTATATATATGTACTAAATAGTAAAATATATAAAAAACAAGGTGGTGTGTATATGAGGGACAATTTAGGAAGGCGAAGTTCTAAATAAAGACGAATTAATAACAAGGTTTTGAAACACAAATAGATTAACAGACTTCTTAACCTTTTTAATTATTATCTGACCGCTGCGACATGGCCCCTTGAGGGGTTCATGGATCCAAAATGAAGGCGATGTTCTGAATCAGTTAATAACTGCAAATAAAACTGCAGACTTTGGCAGTTTTGTAAAACAAATTGCTCAAATTCTAACTTCAAAACAAAACACAAAACGTCCTGGAAAAGGTAACTTTGTTACCGAAATATAAGTGGTACCTACATTAGACGTTTGGATCAATTCTAAACCACACCTATATTTAATTGATTAATTAGTATCTGTAATATAAAACTATTTTTTCAAGATCATTTGTTTGGAAAAACAGTTCTTTTCATAACTTATTCCATATAAATATTGCTTTCTTAAATCGACTCGAAGAGATATATAATTTGTTAATGTTTCCAGGAATATCTGGAGTGATAGGGTCAGCAGTTTTCAACATCATGTTTGTAATATCGGTATGCGCCCTTTCTACTGGTACAGTTTGCTACTTGAATTGGTGGCCCCTTGTGAGAGACTGTACCTTCTATGCCCTTTCCATATTGATAATGTTCGTGGTGATTTACGACGATACTATATCTTGGTGAGTCATCCAATATGCTTATAACTTATAAATAAAACGTTACAGCATGTTTTACGTTTACGGCATTTATTCACAAAATAAAATTGATTCTGAAGTCAAAAGTTCAAATTAGACTAACGCGTGCACGCAGTTTAAAGGTGTTCGAGTAAAAATTCCAAACGATGCATCACTGAAAACTGTAGCTCAAGAATTCAGAGTAAATTTGTAATAGGGTGATGTTACAATTGCTGTTTCACACAAGTTCTTCGGAATGAAAGAAACAAATTACGCGACAATTCAGTGCGATGGGTTATTCAGTCCGCAATACGATTTCAACAACCTATTGTCCCGATCCACCCTCTCAATTTTATCCGATTCCGTTTCCATTTAACGCCGCACTGGAACTAAAAAGCTGCTCCAAATGGATCTTCGGGCGAACGAATTAAGTCCAACATGCATTACACTTTACATTCAACTAGTAGAATACCTAATACTAAACACAGCTTCTAAATTAGGGCAATATTGAAAATACAGTACAACCTCGATAATGCGAACATATGTGAATCAGAACCTTCGCTAGTTCGAACAACGAACACTTGATTGTCCGAATAAGTTCGTATAGCGCAGGCGTGGCTACGTCACATCGCTAGAGAAGCGGCTGCTGGAGACATGCGAAATCAAATGCATTTACATTTCGAAACGATTGCGGTTAACAGCTATGAAATGGCGCCAAAACGTAAATATATTGCATTATCAATATAGGATATTATCAAAAGTTTAGTCTGGAGCTACGGTTACATCTTACAACTTTTAATATATCTATATATTAATAAAGATTGACTATGATTCATACTTTTCTGTTTGAAGTTATTGAGATATAGTTTTTCTATCTTTATGTCACAGTTTCTTCAGTTCAGCAACAAATAATTCTTCTATATGCTTCCTTATTTGCCTTTGTCACCCGTTTTAATTGGAAAAGAGACACTGAAGCCAAAATAGTTTGCTTATAGCGTCAATGATCAGAGCCAAAATAGGGTTGCAAATAATAACATCAATAATTTTATATCAAAGTATTTACAACCCCATTTTGTTTCTGATCTCCTACACATTGTAATAAGAGAAAGAAATGGAATCCATGGTTTCTTTAGCTTTGGGTTCATCTAATATGTGAAGTTTTTCGAAAACGTATATATATATCAATTCGATATTATTTTGCGGACTGTTTTGTCGTAATTCATAGAATTTCGTAGTTCCTTGCTAAAGGTGATTTGGCAGGTGCTGATATCAATTTGGAACTTCAAAATTCCATGGACCATGACATTGAACCCGGAAAACAATATCGATCCAATATTTTAGATTATCCATTTTCAAGGAGTTTAGAATTGTTTGGGCTCTCTTCAGTTAAAGAATTAGAAGGCATTCATGGAATTTTGTCCCCTTTTTAAGCTTCAATAGTCAATGTGAGCAACTTTCATTCATCATTTTATATAATGTTTGATCAGTGGTAGGTACTACCAAAACTTTTAAAGGTAAAAATGTATTTTGCATCATACAAATAAAAAATACATTTGGAAAAGTATTTTACATAAAATACAAAAGCATTTCTCAAAAAAGAATTTAAATGCAAGATAAAAATCTCTGCATAAGATATATACAGTGGTGTTATACACTATATCATTTCCTACCTCATCGTCCTACTGTCTCGACATTAATTCCTCATTTTTTATCCTATCTACATATATAATGTCCTGCCAGATGTTCCGTAATTATCGAAAATAATGCCTATAACACATTGGAAAATTTCAGGGATACCTAAACTGGAAAAATTGAAACGGTTTCTTTATTTCGAGAATCAATAACAACTTTTCCTTAAAAGCGGCTGCACCCTGCGCTATTCTCACTATTACAGTTATTAGTTTTCACGAAAACATGTAATTTTGACTAATTTTCTAAGCCGTTTGTTTTTTCTTTCGTTTAGGGATGAGTCATTATTTATGTTAATAATGTACGGGGTGTACTGCATAGCATTACATTATAACCCTCAAATGGAAAAGTGGGCGCACAGTCTACCGATTCCATTTAAGTTACCAACCCCCGAAGAAGGATCGGGGTTGGTCAATTACAAAACCATGGACGACGACAAGAAAATTCCTAACTACGGAAGTAATCCGGACCAAAACTACGATACAACAGTAAAGACTGCCGAACAAGGTATTAATATTTAATCACTGTTTAAAATATAAAGTTATACAAATATATTAACTTTCACCGCAATTGTTTCGCTACACCGTAGCTTCATCAGGTGACAAAATATGTGCATCAATATACATATAATTTATAAAAATGGAACTTCGAAAATTATGTGCCTCAACCAGGGGCGGACTAAGGCCTAGGCAACCTAGGCACGTGCCTAGGGCCCGTAATTTTGGGAGCCCGAAAATTAGTTTTTTAAAAAAGGCAATATAACTAATCAATCTGGGTATATTTGTTTTAATAAATTATGGAAAATACCACAAATGGCGCGGTAAACGCCATCTGTAGTACGATGCTACATTTTAGGATTACGTATGCTCCAACAAGGTCCATTTAAATATATGGATATCTATCTTACTTATTCTGTCGATACTGCCAGACGCGGATCGCGATTTCGATCTTTTTGGATCCCATCAGCGCGTCGCAGGCAGCTCCGACAGAACACAGACCAACCTTTACCTGCTGTCTTAAAAGCGTGTTTTAGAAAATACCGCATATGGCGCGGTAAACGCCATCTGTAGTACGATGCTACATTTTAGGATTACGTATGCTCCAACAAGGTCTGTGTTCTGTCGGAGCTGCCTGCGACGCGCTGATGAGATCCAAAAAGATCGAAATCGCGATCCGCGTCTGGCAGTTTCGACAGAATACAGACCACTTCGAATTATTTTATTTAATAAATTATGTTTATTTAATTTTTATACATGTATATTATTTTTTTCATTTTTTTTCTTGGAATCCGATAATTAAATAGAATAGCATATTATATGCTTCAAAATCAAACTACCAAACGCAAATTATGTGTCATGACTTAAAAAGAGACCCGGAATTACAATTTTGCGCAGGGCCCGCTTTAGCCTAGTCCACCACTGTCCTCAACCCTCAACTATCAAATGCAATAAAACAAAAATTTTCTTTTCATGTTCTTGTTATGGAAAACAACAATGAATTAAGTGCTTATCTTTAAGGGTTGCTATTTTTTTTACGTACCCACATAACTCAATTATTTATCAAATGGGAATAAGAAGGAATAATCGCACCCTATACTGAACGACATATTTTTCAGTTACAGAATTTGATGGTACACAAGGGCAGGAATTAAACCAGTTTCAAGAGCAACCCCCACCTGAACAAATTCCTCCTCCACAACAACTTCAACAACCCGAAAGACAAAACCCTCAATATTATAAGCCCAAAGATCATTCGGACTACATTGATCCCCTTCAAAGGCCAGAAGGTAAATATACATATAATTTAATAAAAAGAAACATACGTAATTAAATAATTTGAAAAAATAATTCTATTTATGTTTGCACGGGGGTCTTCTAGATAGATAAAAAGGGGGCAAAAGTATACAATAAACAAAAGTAATTGTTTAAAATAAACATTGTCTTTTTAAGTGTAACAAAAGTTTCAACTGTTATTAAAGAATTAACGAAGGCTTTCTATTGAGAGCAAGTGAACACTTAATGTCCTTGAATTTTTAAACAAAACAAAATAAGTCGTGCCTTAGGATGAATGTGAAAATTATAATTAATCTTTGATACTATTACGTATTAATGGTTAACTGGCCGTTCGGTCGCGTGAGCAAAGGCAGATCGTTGCTCAATTAGTCATTAACATTACATTTCAGGTGGGGAAAACTATATTTCGAGAGTCTTCAATCCCACATAATCCCCAGCAAGTGAGCAAGTGTTTTACTTTGCTTATGACTTATACAACAGTAGGTACAGTGACAAATTGTGTACCATATCGCAAAATAAAATAAGCCAATACTTTAGCAGACAATGATCGTAATCGAAAATTTTAAAACCGCCGATGCTTCAGTTACATTTAGGAAATAAACAATTAATTGTACTCACCAATTGTGAAATTATGCATGTGAACTACCTCGATCTGCCACTGATTTTTCAGCGTTGCTGTAATCTTCAGGAAACTGCTAGAAGCTAGAAACCAAAAATAGCCTACATTATGAAAGTGCTCCTATGAAAAACACGAGTAAATAATTATGAAAACTACCCCAAAACTCAATTTTTCACAAAAATACAAAAAACAGTTTAAAATAAAAGTGGCAGCTATTAAAACGTTATCACCCATGACTTCAATCCTTATCTCTATAATTAAAAAAATAATATTTATTATTTACTATATTCATTGCTATTTTGTAGCTATGTGATTCATTGTGTAAAATTTTAATTTTCGTTTACAACTTTTACGCTAAAATTTTCACGTATCTAAATACATATTAGTTTCGGAGCAATTTGGTCAACTTTGCCCTCCTTACTCGGGGCAGGAGCACCCTTATTAAATTACTTTTTAATTCTAGGACCCCTACGAAATTTTCTTGTCATACTGATTTCCCAACCAGACGACTGGACTGGACTATAACAACATATTTGATACAAAACAAAATTATTAATCAATAGTTCTGAATTGATTAAAAACATTAGTAATGCACTTTTAGATCCTACGTGGTACGCTCAGACTAAATGGATAATAGTATATCCCATCCATTACATGTGCAAAAAAACCATGCCCGATTGTAGAACAGAGCAATACAAAAGTTGGTACCCATTTACTTTTGTGATTTCGATGGTTTGGATATCGTTTTATTCTTATTTCATGGTATGGATGATAACCATAATTGGTGAGTGCTTACCTACTTCGAATATTGTTACATAGTATACATAAATTCATATTTAGCTCACTGGCACAAAGTTGGTATTTATTTAAAACTGCAAGCTATTTATATATATTATTTATCCACCATGTCACAATAAAGCGAAATTATCTGCTTAATTTATTTGGCATATAATCACTTTAATATAATATTAACAGAGATTTTACAGTTTAAAATGGCTTGTCAACAATTTAATTATACTTAATTAATTATTTAACAATAAAATAATTCGAGCCTACCTTATTAGATAATTGGGGAACGAACACAGGGTGAGTGAAGACAGCCGCCTCACCACCTTGCATCTTCGTGATCTTGAATTCGACTCCTGACTCTCGACATTTTGACTTGACTTCTTGATTATAATTGATTATAATTATTGATTTCGCTATTTAAACGATTGCTAATTGACCTGCTCACACAGTACGTAAGCAGGTGTTAGCTTGCAGTTTTAAATAAATAATTTAGATGTATCAAATTTGTGCCAGTGATCTAAATGTGAATTTATCGATACTACGTAACAATACGAAAAATTACACACGGGACAACTAATAAATAAAAAATTCGTAGGATCAACCCTGGGAATCCCAGATACTGTAATGGGGTTAACATTTGTTGCAGCTGGGGTCTCTGTACCAGACGCTCTCTCCAGCATTGCAGTTATAAAGGAAGGGTAAGGAAAAAATTACATCAAATTGCCTTACAGGTTAAAAATGTAAACAGTAGATATCGTTTATAACGATATCTTATATAACAGAAATAAAACATTTTGTACGTGATACCTATCGTTAATAACAACACCGGATAGTACGACGAAGCCGATATAGCGACGATAAATGTGATGAAATGTATACATTTTGTGTTTGGATACAGCGACCTACGGTTGTAACGGTCAACACGTTACTACAAACGATATCCACTGTGATTTTATGATATGATGTTTTTGTGGATAATTTTTATGTTTTTGCTAGTTATGGTGACATGGCAGTATCAAACGCTGTGGGATCTAATGTTTTCGACATCTTAGTATGCTTAGGTCTTCCATGGTTTATTCAAACGGCTATTATCAGCCCGGGGTCGCGAGTGAACGTCATTAGTAAAGGTAACTTTTTCATCACTATTTTATTCATGTACCTACATATTACTATTATTATTATTATCAGGTTAGGTTAGGCTAGGTTACATTTGAAGTTAGCAACATTACAATAGTCAATGTAACTTCACTTTTACATTAAATTTCATCGATTCATCGATTGATATTTTTAGGTCTAAACTACTCTACCTTTTCCCTGCTATCTACAGTGATATTTTTGGTGGTTGCAACCCACTTGAACGGTTGGAAATTGGATCGAAAATATGGAATAATACTAATGATTTGGTATTTGTTGTTTATATCGTTTGCAAGTTTATATGAACTAAATGTATTTGCTTCTTGGAACCCCGAAGCTTGTGAAACATATTACTAATTAAATAGAAATGTAAATATTATTACAAATTTACTTGTATGGTAAGGGCAACACTAAAAAAAAAATAATGATATGAAAATTTTTTATTATTTCGCCTACTCTATATGTATAATTGCATTAAACTGATTTTGTTAATAACAATTAATGTTACCCTTACTATATTTACGTATTATTCAGCTAAAGTTACCATCTGTAACAACCAAATGCTCAAGTTGCTTCGGTGTAAAATTTGTTAAACATAAAAAGTGTTAGAAATTAAAAAAAAACTGTAGTTGTATAATATAAAAATAATGTCGACCATCGTAAAAATTGCTTTACAAGAAAAAAATTATAATTGTTAAAACTAGTTAAAAAAACTGAATGATGAAAATATTTTGTTGATAAAATATGCGAACCCCTTTTCTTTCAAAAACCAAATTTTAAAAATATAGATATTTAAATATTTTTCGGTTTCAATAGTGTTATTGTAATAACAACATTCAGATTTTACATGTACCTAATAAGACTCGGAAAAGTAAGTTTTGCTTTTTTTAGAACTTTGTTTAACGTGTGTTCTTTAAAGTTTCAAATCCCAAAAAACATATGGGAGTTTGAGTATACAGGGTGTTTTACGACCAATTTACATTAGAACAAAACGATTATCTACTTATTTTAGTGTTTCATAATTCGTTGAACAAAATAACAAACAAAAGAAGTCAATTAAGAAAAAATCATTAAAACAACAATACAAATTATAATGTAAACGTTTTTTGAGCACTCTGTAATTTTCGTGGCAGTAGATAATTAATTACCACCAGTATAGCATGTGGTCGAAATTCGAACAATTTAATTTGTCTACGTAACACAAATTAAGAAGAAATTAATTGTTTTGTGCACATCTATGACATAGCTTAATTAAGACTATAAATGCTGTTTTAATGAAAATTTGTCTTAAAACATCAAACTCTCTCCTCTACAGATATTAAAAGTAAATAGTTTTTTTTAATATGCGTTAAGATTATTCATTTGAATTTATAAAAATAATAGTTACAACTTACAGTTAGTGAAGTATAATTATACATATAGTCAATAGATGTAAAATGTGCTTTACCGTCCCAAACAGTAACATATAGTATTCTATATGTATGTATGGCTTTTGAAAATCATTTTCTGTATCGTATAATGCCACATCGAATAGGTAATCATTATTTTTTTAATTACTCACAAAATTCGTGAAATCAGAGTTTATAAGTATTCTAGAAACTTAAATTCAAAATAAACACAACAAGGGCTAACACCAGTTTAGTTTTGAAGAAAAAACTACCCAATATTCATTTCAATGGCCAAGTTTTAAAAAATATACTTATACGTACTTAATTTACAATATGAACCAAAATGTTAGTGTAAAAGTACTGAAATTTTTGCTAGAATAGAAATTGTGGTATTTTCGTAATAAAAATATAAAAGCAAAGTATTACATAATACATACCTAATAATAATTACTCTAGGTACATATTAGAAATATACCTAGATGAAAGCATAAACCTACGAACTTATATAGTTGTACTGGTATTTAATTTTGTCCTAAAATCTAAGACTAAAATGTATTCAAGCATATAAAATGTTATAGTATTGTAGCAATGTTAAGCATATTATTTCTAATGTCATTATAAAATTTACAAGCGCTCTATTTATTTAGTAAAATAAAATTTTTATGAGTTGCACCTGCGTTTAAATTTTATGATGGCATTCAAAAGTTTTGTACTAACACAAAAGAGGACCCACTACTCTTCCCCTTTATCTATTCTCTAACTCGAGATGTTTTAAATTGTTTGATTAAAATTAGGATTATGATTATATGTCTTTTACTTAAAACGTTTTTGTAAGGAAATTTTTAAATTATTTAATACTAATGCTGATGACAAAACAATACAGTCAAATTAAAGCAAACGGTACTGCCTACAAAAATAATTTTTTATTTGCTTATGTTAAAAGAAATTCACCTGAAATTTTTACTTTTTCAAGATTGTTAATCTCTTTTAACTGTTCTTCCTTAATTAGTTACGAAACAACTCCCAAAAGAATTAATAGTAGTGTTAACGAATTATAGGAGAAGAGAATTTTAATTATAATATTTAGTATTCTAGTTTAGAGAAACGTGAGACAATAATAATGCCTTAATATAACATAGAAGATTATAATTTAGAACATAATAAATTTCTTTATTGAAAAGTCCTAGCTGTACGTAGACGATTTCAACAATTGTAATACAATTGTTTAAATACTTATGTATTTTGATGAATTTTCCAATTCGAGCCCACTGAATTTGGGGGTTGAATGGTACCTTTTTGAGAAGCTTACGTCAGGACCTTTCGAATGGTATTACTCCTAGCGTGAGGCGAAAAAGTTGACCTTTGAACCATTTTAGCAACAAATACAGTATTAATTCGGAGCCTGGTTTTGCGAAGGAATTAGAAGAACCGCCCCAGGGAAGGGTGAACTCTTACTACCACAACGTAACCTACCCTACTTAACCTAGTATAATCTTATTAAGCGAGGTTCCACATGCAGTATTTGTTGCTAACATGGGGCAACGGTTAACTTCTTATCCGGATGCTGGGAGTGGGGCCATTTAATAAGTACTAACCTAAGCTTTCTGAAAAGGTACCACTTTATCTTTGGGTACCATCGACTTCCATCTTACAATCAGTGGATCCCAATCGGAATATTAGCGTTATTTTATCGTTCGAAAACAAAACATGGTTGATCCCACTTTATTTATGAGATATAATTTAAATAAATACACTTACATGTGTAAACTCATTTAGCTATGTACATTCGGGGAATCCTCGAACTAAGCTTTACGGTATATAATATTAGAAACTGTAGATACCTGTATCTGTTTGTGTATAAAATTAACACTATTTATTATAAAATAACTTATTATACGTTATTATTATTAGTATCAATACCGTCATAAAATTACATTATTAGAATTTAAATCCCGTTAATTCATAAGTATTTTATGTTTATCTACATGTCTGCATGCAGTTGCAGTTGCATAAACGTATAGTCTGTAAAACTTGTTCAAAAACAAACAATGACTTAAAACATCAATGTCGAATACCTACATTATTTATTAAGAGGAATAACTAGATGTTACGCAAAAAGCATTAAATGTACCTATACTAACGAATACCTGAAACAGACCAATTAGTTTTCATGTTTTTAACTGTAAACTTGGTGTACGTATACAAATTATACATTACTGTAACTGAAATGCATAGAATTAATTTAGGCAAATACATATACCTGCATTTGTTAAATGTTACATGTGGGAATTGTTTTCAGCTTTCATATAATTATTGTACTTACTACATGTTAATAAAAATGGTTGTTAGAATACCTGTAAGGCTGTACTTAAATGTATAGGTATTTGTTGTCATTATTACACATATAATCTATAATCCTAAGCTATTGCACTTAACAGCTTAAAATGTCTTCATACAAATAAGATAATTAAAAAAATGCACCTGTTCCATAAAAATTTAGTAAGACAATCTACTAATGAATCTGAAAACTACTTACCAATTTTACATTATTTGATGATTGAAAGCCATCATATTCTGGTGTCCAGTTTCTTTTGGGTTTTCTACAGATTTTAGATAATCGACAGACTTCTAAATTTAGCACCACGTAAGGACGACAAAGAACTGATGAGTAGATAGTTCGCATACACATGCACCACATATTCAAATATTACTGTTTTTCAGGTGTATTGAAGTAATGTTGTATAGGAATGTATTATTTTACTTGACATAAATATTACGTATGATACACATTAATGTTTACCGGTTTTAAACACTATTATTGCTGTACATGGTAGAGGAATTTTATTACGACCGCTTTTTTATTAAAAGTACGGCCTGCAAAACACAACCGCATACCAACAACACCACGTGCACACCTATTATCTATGGTGCACACTAACGCTGTTCATGCACATTATAAAGTAATAAGCATTTCAGCATGGCGCTATCCCCACCATACACTAAATAAAACACAATAATCAGTGGCGGAGCACTTAATAGTTTACAATGGGAGTAACACAATTATTTTACTTGATTTAAAAAAATCATTTTTTATTAAACGGTTTATTAGAAATTAATCGTTGTGAATATATGTGCAGCTTTTTTACACTGCTTTTTGTAGCAGAAAAGTACTCATATGTTTAAATAAAATCATGGCGCACTAAATTGAAAAAAAAAATTACTCGTTCTTACTAATACATGTTCCATTGGTTTTAAGTAATAAGTCGTAGTAAAATTCTTTTACTATTGCGTACACTTAAGACTTAAAAATATGAATATTTAGCACCACATAAAAATTTCTTTGCACTAAAAGAAGCCGTGTTAAGACGATGTAAAACGTTAATAATTGTTAAAAATAAAAACTTTAAACTGATTTTGTTGATCTTTAATTAGATCGCTTGATACATACAAATACATTTTCTACATTTTTAAGTAATTAATGATGAAACTATTACATATATTTTTTAAACAATCGGTGTACAGTCCGTTTAACAACGACATATTAATTAATGTATACGAAATAGAAAGCAAAAAACACGCCTCTTTTATGTTAATAACAGTAATAATATTCATTATAATCAGAAACTTACATTAATCTGTCGACTAATAAAAAGAACATAAAATATTAAAACTCATTTATACATAACTCAAGATCACCTTAAAAAGTTAATACATAAATTAAATACAACCACGACACAATTTATAAAATTTGTATTTTTTTAATATTACCTTCATTCCTTTTAATAATTTTCGTGTGATTTATTTAGTGCAACTTTTTTGCCTCATATAAATTAAAAAATCCGCACCCCGACAGAATAGGCCTCAACGTTAACTTTTACATTTATTTATTCTTCAAATAAAAGACTGGATGTTGCACAAGTTTAACAACAAAATATTTCTTATTATTTTTATATTTAACCTTTTACTATAAACTT
>NW_020439032.1:359671-371730 GCF_000699045.2 Agrilus planipennis
ATTACCCATGCTCTATTATGGTCTCAATAATCCTTTACATTTATTTTAATAACTAAAGAATTTTGTCAAAATTTAATAAAACCAGTTATATTAAACAGTAGTTTTAACAAACAGCAACTTTTTGTTATAATAGTTAGTTTTCAGGAATTCCCCTTCACACATACTAAACTTTAATATTGAGCAAAAAACGTAATGCTTGATGGCCAAAAATATTAGTAAAAACGCTTGGAATGTGATGATGGTAAGGTTTAGACGAAAATCAGTTCTTTTTTATCAGTCCCTTGTAAATTTAAGTCTTTGCGATAATACTTGGGCAATTGTTATTAAATTTTAATAACTAGGTAAATATTTTATACCTACAAACTTAGTAAAGTCGATACCGCTGAACCCATAAATGTTATGAAAAAAAAATTAAATTGTATATAAAATCAGAATAACATTTATAATAATGAAAAAAAAAAAAATATTTTAAAGATTTCCGAATTTAACGAGAATACATTTTAATTGTAATTTAAATCATTCTACTGAATATATTTACAGTCTTTTCTTTCCATTTTGATTAATTACTTTTATTAGTAGTTGAAAATATACAAATATATTGTTAGAGTTAAAAATAAAACATTTATTCGACCGACACTACTATTACTTTCCTTATCATTACACGTACGTATAAATATTTCTTTTATCAAATACAAACAGATTTTATTACTTTCTTTTTAGAAGTGTAATAGATTTTATAGATAAAATTAAAAAATAAATGAGTATACCTCATATGATACTGAGTGAGTGAGTGTGAGTATTTTCTTTATGAATTAAAATTTCAAGGAATTTGTACAAAAGGTAACAAGAACTATCTCTGTTATAATCACAAGAATTGAATCAATTTTCTTTTGAGTTGTTAGTTGAAACTGAATATAGCAAAGTTTTCTTCCAATTACTTAGTGCAGTATTTGAAAAAAATCTAATAATTGGAGATATTATGAAAAAGAAAAATGGCTTACATTATAGAACACCATTTCTTCTCCATATCACTTCGGCCAACTTCTACTCCAACTTGGCTTCCACTGTTGATTTCAAATCCTTCATATCTTGTTTTGTACCCTGTGAGTTTTGGGGTGTTGGATTGTAGATCAGAACGACTTATTCTTCTCTTCAATGTGCTGATTGGCCTCGAAATATAAGACATAATAGTTCCGCCTTCTGTTCTCGCCCTTTTCGTATCGGGTGGGGTGATGCTATGATTTTTACGTTTCATACCTGTAATTCTTTCGACCGAATAACGAGATGGATACGGACTATCAAGAGAATCCTTATTTTCCAAATTGCTTCTCAGAACTCGTTTTCTAAAGTCTTCATCCAAGGGACGAATAGACTTTCGTGAAGACAATCTGCGACAAGTATCGACCAAACTTTTGTCTTTTGTGATGTTTAAAAACGAATTGGAAGGACTGTCCAGTATTTCAGAATCTTTGAGAGAAAATTCTGCATTAAGTCTTGTGGCATCACTCTCACAAACTGCTACTGTACTCAAATCATTCGTGGCAAGTGACGCAAACGAATCATTTGATTCTTCATGACCATTTGTTATATTTTCTTCAGGTTTCTTGGTGGAATCGTTACTTTCTACTGAGTCCTGCAAATTTGAACTGTCATTGTCTTTTTTGTTATCAAGATTCTCCATGCGAACTAAAGAGACATATGGTTGCCTGTTTTCTGTCTGCTTCTGCTCAGTTTCTGAACTCTGAGTTTCGGATGGAATATGAGAAGTCACTACTGATTTATTTACCTTACTCCTCAGAATTGGTGAGTCATCCAATTTTAATTGTAGTTCTGAATTTTCATGTGTTTGAGATTCAGACTCGATTTCTTCTTCTTGCACTGAATCCAAAGAGGAGTTTAGTGCATCACCACTTCCATTCTTCTTTTCCTCTGTAACATTAGAATTCCCAGATTCCTGTAAAGATTCTGTTTGTGGTTCTGTTGGTTTCACTTTCTTCATAATTGGAGTTGATGATCGACTTCTTGTTTCAATTAATCTTCTTTTCTCAGGGACTTCAATTTTATCATTTGTTTCTGCTTGTATCTCCTGCACTTCTTCGTTTAGACTGTTATCATTTGATTTGCCATTTTCTAGTGCCGCTCTGCTATCTACATTCTTCGTTTCATTTCCTGTACTTTCTAATTCTTCTTCTGTGCGGCGACGAGTCTTTTTTCCGGCTTTTTGACTCATTTTTATGGATTCCTGAAAAGATAAATAAGGTTACGTATTTACCGCTGCGACAGCTTTGTTAGTAAATAAACACGCCAAGTTTAAATTAAAAACTACCACAGCGGAACCAACTTTTAACGACGTCTTAGACAATTATACTTATTCACTCAACTGTATCCATTTAAAGCTCAAAGAACTGTTTATATAAATAAAGTATCTGATAACATTCTATTACATCACTTCAAGTAACTTACAACTAGAAATCGTTAAATATGCAATAATATACATAAAAATTTACAATATGTTGCATTTCTATTGTGTTTATAAACATTTACCTTTAATGTAATACTATTATTACTAACTCTTTAATTAAAAATGGCTTACAGAACATTTATTGGATGCAACTGTGGCGCGAATTTATTAAACGAGTGCGTGATAATTTCAAGTAAATAAACGGAATAGAAAATATGTAATAAAAATCGCTTACAATTTTCTTTTTGCTTCAAATTTATCCAATATCGTTCAACAACAGAACACACTTCTACACTACTAATAAAACGAAAAATGGTAAGTTAACTTAGGCAACCATCACTACTACAATAACCGGCGCGGTTTGAAGTTAAAAGTTACTAAATATTTACTAGGTTACTGCCAATACAAAATACGAAAATACCTAGAAAATAGATCTACAGACAAATTCATATAGATTGCTCATTAATAAACCTAGGCTGAGAAATTGAAATAAAAAAAGGATAGAAATAAATAATACATACATTTTTTTTGTCTATTAATTGAAATATATAACTTGCATGAATAGAATCGCGACAAACTTTGAATTAATTTTTACTTAAATAAAAGTAGTAGCAGTAAAACTTTCTTTTTTCATTATGTATAGTTTATACTTATATTCTTTTAAATTAATTTCTTCTTGTAATATTAATATACATTTTATACAAAAAAAAGAAAAACAAAAGACTGATGGAAACGCAGACATATATCTCAAGTTGTTGATCTATCTACATATTNTTAGATATGGAAACTGAAAAGAATTGCATTTCATTCTTTAAGTTAATTAAATTTAAATTAACACTTACATGATGACGTTACAACAGGCATGAAATAATTTAAAATACTTTTCATTAAATTATCATAATAAAAAACTTCATTAGCTATAAAAAAAGAATCTCTAGCCAACCTTATCAGGATTTCTAAACAGTAAACTATGGTCTCCAGCGGAGGTTTAACAACGTTTATTATGTACTGCGTTTTTAAATTAAAAAATAAATATATCTTAAGTACTAGGACAAATTAAAAAAAAAATTAGAAAATGACAAAACATATTTTAATGCTTAACCGACTATAAAGATATAATTATTTATCAGTAAAACAAAATAATTACAAAGGCCGAATTTTATTTTGAGTAGTAAGCGATTTGACATGATGAGATGCGATTGTGTATAAAACTGAGTTTTTTCGTACCATTCCCGACTGTAAAGTCCTTCGATAGCATTGAAGAAGCGACAGATCGGTTTCTAGCGGTTCTAGAAACATTTCCATTGGATATAAACACTAAAAATTATACTGAACATTAGAATTGATTACCTACCTAAAGAAGTAAGATCATATTCTTACTAAACATTTAAACTTTTTTGACCCTTGATAAGTCAACTGGTGCTCAAAAAAAACAAGTAAAAACTACGACTAGGAAGTACCAAACATATCGGGGATTTACAACAATGGCGCAAAAGTAACGACGAAATATCAATTTTTAAGCCCAATTCTTTACGGTACAATTTCAATAGGATATAATCATAAATACTCATTTTCTCTAAGTATATTAGTATCGATTTCAGATTTAATTAAGTATAAAAGAAATTATGAGTGCTGTCAGCACAGGGCAAAGTAATATTACGTAAATCAAAGTTAATATCAGCAATTTCTTATGCTGAAGTGTACGATATGTTGCATACCTATTTACAAACAATTCCTTTAAATTTATTTTTTCAAACAATTTATAACACAAAGAATGTGATTAAACAAATTGTTCACAAAAGTGAATTTCGACCACTGGAAGCAATGGTGCTGACAGTTTCTAGCTCACAGTGACTGATAGAGGGGAAGAACTAGTGCTATTAAAATAAATTATTTAAATCGTACCTCACTCTCTGTAACATTAAATATTTGTAGAATTCCTGCATATTCACTCCAAAGAATTTTCCTGTACTTTTTATCTTGCTTTTGAGCCAGCGGCAGCAAAATAAAATTACCAAAAAGAATATTTCCATAACTCACTCCCTGATACTGTTCTAATATTTGAGTATAAAAATCTTGAAAATTTGTGAGACCTAAAGCAATATTTGCGACTTTAAAAATATTGATAATTACTTTATATTTACAACTTTTTCAAATAAACATTTAAAAAGTACCTTGAATTGGCTTATTAAAATTTATTTCCTTCTCATTACTGTTCAAAATACTCTGAAGACACAGTTTCATCAACGTCTGTACTTCTTGATCCAGAAAAAGATCATCACTTCCAAGAAAAACGCAAGCGATTCTGCAAAATCTGTCCGTCGTATTTATATTGTTTGCCAAAGAGGGAAAATACATTTCGTAGGTGCATAACCATCTCAAGCAATTTTTTATAAAGAACGACTGCTGTTCTTCTGGGAGAGGAGTATTTTTATCCTGCTGACTCGAATAGAACATAATTATAGGACTGTAAACCCAATCAACTGGAATTATGTTTCCTATGCTTGAATCAACGCATAAATTAGTTGTAAAATCACAGAGATCCTAAAACATAATAAAATAGTTGTTTATAAAATAATAATTTCCCAAGTAAATAATAAGAGATATAAATTATACTTGTACAATTTAATAAGCCTCAACTTACTTTTTTAAGGCCCAAAGTGTATGCGTAGGTTTCAAAAATATCGTTTACGTTATCAAGGGCTACCTTCAAGAAACTTGTTTGGTCGCTGACTCCTAAATTTTGCATCAGCACTTCGCTAGGATAAAATCGCGGACTGAAAATGATATTAAACAGGATGAACTCAATGTCCTGTTTCTGTTCAGAATTGAATGTCGACAGACATTTAACAGCGACCTCAAAAAATATTTGAGTATCGATCTCTTTTTGAATTGACACAGCAGCTTTTAAAATATTCAAAATTAGTTGACTTTCGATTCTTGTAAACCAATTTTCGCTCAGTTTAAATTTATCAGCTTTTTGAAGAAGGTTCAAGTAACGAAGTATGTTTTTGTGATGAAGGAAGACAAATCTAGTCTAAAAATCAGAATATATAGAGTTATAAGTCCTTAGTTTCGATTGATGAATATATTTTTATAAATAAACCAAAATAAAAAATTAAAATTTAGCAAATACTAAAAAAAAAAACTAAAAGTTTTGACGTTCACGAATTAATATAAAAATAAAAACTAGACATTTCAATGTTCTTTTTTACGATGTTTTTCTTACCTTGTTGCATTCACACGAATCTATAAATTCGGACAGAGAGGTCAGGAAAGGAATACAGCTTCTTCGTTGAAGAACTGGAACTATATGATCTGTTGCATCAAAAATTGCGGCTTCCAGTGTTTTTAAGTTAGCACTAGATCTCTGAGGTTCTTTTGTACTTAACAAATTGGAACTAAATCTGCAAAGGCAACAAGCGAAATAGGTACTCTAAAAACTTTTTAAACGTTAATGCTTCATCTTACTCAATATGTTTTGTGACCACATCGAATCCTTCTGACGTGATCATATTTTGAATAGCGGTTTCAACTTCATCCACGGGCAAATTAACATTCGTGGGTTTATATCTGAATAAATTCGCAAAGCAGTGGAGAAGAGATGAAACAATTTGAAGTTTTCCACACTAAAGTGAAAGCAATATTAATTTAGGGTTCTATTGGGAAAATTAAACTAAAACAATACCGAATATTCGCTCTGAGATCCAAATTGGGCAGTCCATTTGAACATGGCCGGATCTATTAATAACGAGATGTACGGAAGTATACAAACATAATCTTTTTTCGAAACGTTAGAAATTAGATTCAGGAGAGCAGAAATATGACTTTGGACTACGTAAGAAGTATAAAAAACAGCACTAGTATTGCGAACATGGAAGTCTAACATTCTTAGCAAAATGGGCTGCAACACTCTAAAAAAGAATAAAATTGTAAACAGAAATTAAACTTCAAGAGAAATTAAATTGGATAAAATAGAAACACAGATCGAATAGCATGTTTTCATTACATCTAAAAAGAGCTGTAAGGGTACAGCTTTTTAACTTTCTTTGTACGAAATCCTATAAGTAATTTTACTTACTTGAAGTGATCCAAAGCTAATTCAAAATGAACAAAAACTGACCACAAATGCAACGATTCAATCTGCAATTTTAAACCGTTACTGTTCATTGAAAAATCTTCACTCGACAAATAAGACACTAGGGAATCCATAATTTTATATCTAAATAAATAAATTGTTCAAGTAAAAACAATACCAAACAAAATAGAATTTCTTAATTACTTGTTCACAAAGTTACTTGCAAACTTTGAACTTCTGGAAGACAATATTCGTACCAATTTAATGGCTTGTACAAGAGGTGTACCATACGTATTAGATATGGAAACTGAAAAGAATTGCATTTCATTCTTTAAGTTAATTAAATTTAAATTAACACTTACATGATGACGTTACAACAGGCATGAAATAATTTAAAATACTTTTCATTAAATTATCATAATAAAAAACTTCTTTAGCTATAAAAAAAGAATCTCTAGCCAGCCTTATCAGGATTTCTAAACAGTAAACTATAGTCTCCAGCGGAGGTTTAACAACGTTTATTATGTACCTGTAAAAATAAATAGACAAACAATAACTATTATTTAGTAAATATAGTTACAGAAGTTTACCTTATTCTTGTTAAAATTTCAGTTCTTACCAAACATTTGACCAAATTAGTTTCGGCCAGCTGTTGATCATTAACAGTCTTGTCATCCTCAGTTTCTTTAGGGTCAACAGCCAATATTGGTTGAACAATTTCAAGACCAAAAGTCAATAAATTATCCACGCAAATTTCGTCTACTACATAATAAAACAGATTTCTCATCGCCTTTACGCAAGAATTCAAAATCGATGGTGTGTTATCGTCAAGGCAAAAGCGAACCACGAAAAAAATCTGTTCTATGGGCAACTCTAAAATATCCCTATAGACACCTGACTGATAAAGAGACAAAAGGTTTGCGATTGTGTTGAGAGCGAGAATTTTTTGCTGGATAACACTTGATCTGAAGCAATAATTAATTAGTTAAGAAATAAAGGAGTCTAAAGCACTAGCAATATATACCTACAAAGTTGAAATAATTCCTGTAAAGTGTAACCGGGTCGACCAGGTTCATCACCATGATGGTATAAAATTCGATTTTTTTCGTCAATATCAGGAACCGAGAATGGCAAAAGCCAACCATCAAAATCAAACCTTTAAACATGATTAATAAATTGTAATGAAAATGGTTATAATTATATACAATAAAAGTTGAAACATTAAGTAAATTGCATTAATAAAATACCGTGCTTCATAAGGATCATTTTTTTTTATTTTTGGAATATCAACAGATTTCATCCAAGCCAATTTATTTGCTTCAATTGTATCAAAGTGTAACCAGCTGTCTGATTTGTAATGGCCTACAATTTCGGCAGTCGTTTCAATATCTTCAACATTAACTTCTTCAGCAGCTTTATTCTTTTCAGAAACTGTCGGTGTTCTGTCCTCATGTATTTTAAATTCTTGATGGCATCGTTTGGACTTTAAAAATGCCACAATAGCAGGATCCATTGTGGATAAGAGTTTTTCTCTTTCTTCCAAAATTTGATGCTCAGTCATTTTATGTAAAACTTCCATGTTTTCCCTATGAATTTCTTCTTTATCTTTTCCTGTTAGAATGTAACTTCTGCATGGAAGGTCTTCATCAACCACAAATGAGGTTGGAATTGAGTCAGACTGTTTGTTTTCGGTAATTTCTAATTTCCTTTCTACATCTACAGGTGAACTACTACATGAAGGAGATTCACCTTCAGTCTCAATTCTTATTTCATTGCTTTTCATTCTTTTGATTTGTTGTGAGAAAATGCTACCTTTATGACCTTTAGCCAGTAACTAAAACATTTGTTTTTTATAAATGGTAATAAACATGTACATTAATATATAAATACAGATTTATTNTTTGCTTTCTACATCTACAGGTGAACTACTACATGAAGGAGATTCACCTTCAGTCTCCATTCTTATTTCATTGCTTTTCATTCTTTTGATTTGTTGTGAAAAAATGCTACCTTTATGACCTTTAGCCAGTAACTAAAACATTTGTTTTTTATAAATGGTAATAAATATGTACATTAATATATAAATACAGATTTATTAATGAAAGTTATAAATAATTCTTACATTCTCTTTTCTTCTGGCAGCTTGAGGAAAACCTGCATGTTTAGGAAAAATAACAAGCGTAGGTTTCTCACATGTATTGCTCGATTTTTCCACAATTTGTCCAATATTTATTTGACTTGGGATCATTTCAAATGTGTTATCTATCTGTTCCTGCAGAGTAGTACTTGTATCCATTTGTACCTCACTCTGGTCCATTCCATGATCATTTTGATTACCTTAAATAATAAATGCATGTAGATAACAGTAATATTTGTTAAATTTTCTCTTAACTTATTCATCAACTATCTTACCTGAATTTACTTTTACAATAGTTGCAGCGGGAGGTAAGTTGCTTGTCTCTGCTTTACTCCGCAAAAATTCTTCTTGTTGTCTTAAGATATCCTCTTCAGTTTCACCGGGTTGAGGCCTTTTGAACATAGCTAATAGTTTTTAATACAACACTGTTATTAACTCCCACAGTTTAACAACACTTTATAATTTCAAAACTTCATCCACTTTTTCAAATTAAAAACAATTTTAGGTTAAGTAAACCTCAAACGTCATACGAAATTTTTTATTACAACTACAACCATAGAATAAACCATACTACAAAATAAGCATCTATGCATATGATGTGATATAATTAATATTCATTGCATAAATACACTTATACGACTTTTACATATTCAGAAAAAGTCTATGATAATGTCTAATATTTAATAACAAAAACATTAATTAAATATTTACTAGTAATCTTTGTGAGACTCTATAGTCATTTTCATGCTTATCATAGATAACAGATATACACTGCGATGTAATGCCTATTGTTTATCATAGATTACTGTATTATTACTACTATTACCGTTTGGTAAAAACAATACCAAACAAAATAGAATTTCTTAATTACTTGTTCACAAAGTTACTTGCAAACTTTGAACTTCTGGAAGACAATATTCGTACCANACTATTTAACCTACAATTTTGTGAACGAACAAAATTAAAAATTAATGTTTTTTGATTCTTTATATGTGAAAATAAGGATATATTACCCATAGTTGTTTCAGTTATGGATAATTTGTCGACAAAAATATCCTTAAAAGATTTAACAAAAATTTGTCGAATTTGCCTTACCCAAAAGACTCCAGAAAGCCTACACTATTTATTCGATAATAATTTGAATATAATGATAATGAATGTAACAAATATAAAGGTAAGGAAGTGAAAAAAAGCCCTCCTCTTTTGTAACACTATAAAATAACAGGTAGAGCAAGGAGAGAAGCTACCAAGTTTTCTCTGCAATGAATGTAATTATCAATTAAACATAGCATTTACGTTTAAAGAGAAATGTATAAAGTCTGAATATCAGTTGAAAAGCTTTTCGTTTCCTTTATTGGACACCGAATTTACATTAGATGAGATTGATTCTAAGAAGAATGAAAGTAATAAAACTGATAATGGTACTATAAAGGACGTATGTATATTGAGTGGCCTTTGTGTTTTTCTTTTTGATTTAATATTTGTAGGAAGTTGAAATAAACGACTGTGATGATGACAAAGAAATTACAAATGAAGATGATGATGATGAAAATGTCAATATCATTACAAATGAATGTAAGATTTGTAAGATATCATTTAATTCAAAGAAGGGTTTAAAATTGCATACATCAAATCATAAGAAACAACTCCAATGTACAGTTTGTGAAAAGGAGTTCCACTGTAAATAATTTTACCAATAGTTTATATCCTTTTCCTCATTTAGTTTGTTATTTTAGCATCCAAATCATTAAAAGTGCATTTACAATCACATACTGATTATAAACCATATACCTGCAAGGTGTGTAATAAATCATTTAACAAGCAAACAAGTCTGGCTAAACATAGTCGTATTCATGGTGGTGAAAAGAAACAGTTGTGTGTTAGCTGTGGGAAAAGATTTTTCGAGCATGCTGATCTTTTAGTAAGATGTTTATTAAACAGCAGAAGTAGGATTATTAATGGAAATTGTTATTTATTTGTTCTTATTAAGGTTCATATGCGTTCTCATACTGGGGAAAAGCCTATAATTTGTTGTGTATGTGGGAAACGCTTTGCAGATCCTCACAGTCTCAAGACCCACAATAAAATTCACACTGGCGAAAGGAATTATGAGTGTAAAGTTTGCGGTATACTTTCTAATCAAATCTAGTTTAACTTTTTAATAAGCATTTTGCATTTAGGCAAAAGATTCGCACATTCTTTCGTTTTAAAAATTCACGTACGGATTCACACAGGGGAAAAACCATATGTATGCTCCGTTTGTGGGTCAGCGTACGCTACTTCGTCCTATTTAAAAATTCATACAAGAACACACACGCAAGAGAGGCCCTACAAATGCGAGTCTTGTCCTAAGGTTGAACAATATTTCCTCAAAATTAGGAAAACATTCTTTTAATTGATGATGATTTTACAGGCTTTCGTGAGCCGATGTGGTTTATTAGCTCATAATATGACCCATACTGGTGAGAAGAAATTTCAATGTTCTATGTGCGGAAAAAGGGTTGCCAGAGCTGCCGATTTGGCCACCCATATGAGGTCCCATACAGGTAAATAAATTGTCATTAGTATCGAGTATAGCTTGGTTCCGACTACGTGGTTTCCTATATTTCAAGGCAACCCTACAGAATCCACTCGCTCGCGCAAATAATGTACTTGATCAAAATCTATGTACTAGTTCTTGCAAATCAGAAACGTTTGCAGTACTTTTTCATTAAAAAGGAATATAAGTGTGCTCTAAAGTAAACAATAATAAAAGTTTTAGCGTTGGTTTTAATTATTTTTGTTTCAATAGTAAAACAACTGTTTTCTTTTTATTTAAGGAGAAAAACCTTACTGTTGTGACAAATGTCCGAAAAGGTATCACACATCTAGCAATCTATCGGCTCATAGGAAAACACATTTGGGAATAAGGGACCATGTTTGTTCAATTTGTGGGGCCGCTTTTGTTTCCTCCAGGACTTTAAAGAGTCACACAAGGACTCATACAGGGGAAAAACCATACGTATGCGCATATTGCGGTAAGCGATACACACAGTCGGGACAATTAGCGGCTCATCGCAAAACTCACACAAATCAAGTGGTCACATTAACTAATAGTCAAAATATTTCGTAAGATAAACCAGAATTTTGTTTATTGAAGTTTCATTCGATTTTATTTAATTTTTTAAGTTTTTTAGTCATTTTTATAAACGTGGCACTTTTCTGTACATTTAATTAAGGCTTCTGACTAAATATTTTTTACAACATTATATTAATCTTTTTAATTATTTAGATTGCTTTACGATTCATAGATAACTTTTGTGATATTACTTTTAGATACTTTGTTTGAAATTGGATTCTCGTCTTTCTGTATGTCTTACTTAAATGTGTGCATATGTAATTAT
>NW_020439032.1:371750-382649 GCF_000699045.2 Agrilus planipennis
TTTTCCAGAGATAAAAAAGATATTTTATTGTATTATTAATAGTCATAAAATTTGTTTTTTACTTTAATACTACAATAAAATTACGATTTTTTCTTCCTTGGCAGTATGAAACCTAAAAATTGATAAATAAACGATTATTTGAATACATATTTTGATTCAATTTATATAACAATACAGTTATTAATGTTTTGATTAATAAACAAATTGGGCTTTCAAACAGTTTTTATTTACAAATATCAGTTCTGCGATACAACCTTCTATTTCAACACTACAATTTTTAATTTACACTCTGATTTGTAAAGAGATAAAAGTGTTTTCTTATTTACGATATCAAGAACTATTTAAAAAGGTGCCTCAATTTAGTGGCAGTGAAATTGTACCGTAAAATATACGAGATTTTTAAAATTACGTCAAAATATTTCCTTATCATCTATTTTATGAGATAAGTTCATAAATAAATAGAAATGCATAATGTAGTTCACGATTCTACATCACTTTAATAAACTGTCTGTGGTGTGATTTCTTATATGGTATTTATAATACGTTTCATTCCCCCTTCTTTTATAATAAATACTGAAAAGGAGTACCAGAAATTTTGACTGCGTTTTTTGGATTAATATAATTATAAGAACTTTCCTGATGTAGAACTTTGAGCTAGTCTTTACAATAGCAGCCTGGACATAAAATAAAATTAAATATACCTATATACAAAATTTAAAAGATGGCATGCTGACGTTTTTGACAATAATTTAAAAAACGATAGCTTTTATAAATAGTAAAAACAGTATCATTATTATTATCACATAAAGTAACAGCAAAAGATACAGCTTAAAAGTTTTCACAACATTTATATCTTAAACACTTCTTTTTTATCAATTTCAAGCCATATATACAACACACACGTATTAGTAATAAGCTACAATTAAATATCATAATTATAATATCTAATGAGACTAAAATGACGAGTAACAGTAATGTAAAATTTACAGCGCGCCCACAAATTAAAAGTTAAAACCTCAACAATTCTTTTTTATGTCTTGAAATATAAGATGTCTTAAGGTCTTTCATATGGATTTCAAAAAAAAAAACACAAATGTGTTATTATGTTACCAAGTCTTCTGTAGACTAATTAACCATATTGATCATACATATGGCATTGTATTAATTAATAAAAAGATAAATTACACAACGTATCTAACGTACAGTTTTATTAAACCTCTACATTTCATTCATGACGAAAGACTTAATAATTTTAGTAAGAGTGAATAAGTCTGAAAATAGAAAAATTTAGAGCAATTTAGCATAGGAACATGAACTTCGGCTGCAAAAGCCTTCATATAATATTTTATGAGAAATATTACATGCATTGGTTTGATGTAACTTTTTCCGACTCTTCGTAAAATTATTTTAGAGGCATAATAAATATTTTAGGTAAATTTTACAGATCTTTCTTTGTTACAAATATAATACTTATAGAAAATATTTTTGTAAAATTATCGAAAAAGGAAGAGATCAATAAATATGGATATAAGTCTTTAAACAGCAAACTTATTACCAAAGATGAAATAAGTAATGAAATTATCACAATTACTAAATCATCATCAAATTATCAGTGCAAGTAAATTTGATATAAGAATAATTTATACGTTAACGAAAATTTTATAATTTATTGTACCTGAATTATCCTTTGTATAGAATTCGAAATGGAATAAATTTTACACATATTACCATCTAAAACCGTTTACTTAACATTAAATACTTTGGAATGAGCCATTATTTGAGTATTTAAAATAATAAATGCAATGCCTTTCAAAAAAAAAATTGTAAACCTAAAAAAAATGGTTAACATTAACAATTACAGATTGAAATTATGAAGATGAAGGCGAATTATTAAACAACCAAAAACGAAAAACACATTGGCTTGCAAGATTATGATAAATTTTACTCTTCTGGTAATGAAATGCCTAATCTTTGCAGATCTTTGAGAGGAGCCAAAGGTCTTCTCGGCCACGTCTTAAAAATCGTCAAAGCTACCGACCGATTTTGTATTTTTTCTAACTCAACAACATATGGATATATTCTTTGCTCAATCCATTCTAAAACGGTGTAATTATCAAAAACGTCTCTCAAAATGTCTTGCGAGGATCTCATGAGAGACAAAAACCCGTGATAAATTCTAGGTAATTCTGAAGTCAACTCTTCAATTCTTAAAGGCGAGCTAAAATTATGCCTTACATTGTACATGGTTAACCAAGCCTTATTTTGATGAATGGATTTTATAAATTCATTTGCTTCTTCCTCAGAATTATGCAGACGGTAAGTCAAACGAAAAACGGGACTCCCTGGGAACATGCAACGTCCCACTTTGTCCCAAAGGTACGGGTCATCAAACAGATTTATAAACGGCACCGGTCTAGACGAGCTCGTGTGTTCTGGGCAACTCAACGCTGACAAAAAGGGTCCTCTAAGAGACGAATTAAAATGACCGTGTGTCACAGCGAGCAAAGAAAGGGCCAAAGAAGGAACACTCGCTGGTAACAATTCACATAAGATGGCAAAATGGTCATAACGTTGCCATCCAGTCAAAACAATTCCCGAAAGTCCCCTTTTAAAACTTCTCGCTTGTTGGGACATTACATAAAGCCACTGTAGATTATTTTCGAGGTGTCTTTTAGCGTTTGGGATGTACAAGGTTTCACCGAAAGCACCTTTAAAAGCAGAGGCGGTCCAAGCTGTTTGAAAAACTGCAGCGTATTTGTCCCAAGTCGGAGATTGTACGAATCGGTAAATGTCTTCCGCATAAACCCAAACCATGGGTTCAACGTGGTCTCCTAAAGAGATCTCTTGCATGCTTTGTTGACTTATATGTCTTAACATATCATCCCAAATTATCAACCGAAGACTAGGGAACTTTTCGTGAATAATAGCGGCGACATTGCGAACGTGACGCAAAAATAAGTTCTCACGCAGTTCTAATCTGCAAATCTCACACTCGCCCATATGGTACACCTCATCGCAGCCTATGTGGAGATACTTTGCTTTCGGATGAAGGGCCATGACCTTTAAAACATCATTACTGTGTTCATCACTTTATACTAATAGAAATATTTTCATTATATTATAGGATATGTCTTTATGCATAAAATTAACAGTTTTTTAAGTATTGGTTAAAGATACCTGTTGAATAATTTGCTTAATAAGTTCAAGTGATCCGTTTCTACTAGGACAAAGTGCTTGAGGACTATTGGAGACCTCTCTTAATTTACTCCAATCTGAATATTTTAATGCAAATTCCATGTGGCCAAATGTTTGTACCAAAGGAATAACATCCAATTTGGATTCTTCTGCACTTTTAAGTAGCTCTGATAAGTCCTCTTCACTATAACAATTTTTAGCTGACAAATGTTTCAGTGCTCCTTTAAATGGAAACATGTCTTCGTACTCTAAATAACCAAATAAATAAATTCATATCATCGTAAAGTTCTTATTATAAACAGTTGTATAGGTATTCTCACACAAAGTGGATGTTTTTGAAATTTAACAAGAACATTATTAGAGAATAACTATTATATAAAAAAATTGGTCAGTGCATACCTAATAAAATACCTGTTGCACCCAATGTCTTAATAATAGGAAATATTTTTTTAAGATAATTTATTTTTGGAGGAGCCCCTTTAAGATCAAAATGCACAATTCGCTGTTGGGGTATATAAAGATTATTGTAATCAATATTAACAAGAGGGATTCCCAGCTGCTTTTCAATGTTTGGTATAATTTTTAAATCCTTTAATGAGTTTTCATTATTGGCTGCAGTAAACAGTATCGATTTTAGATTGTTGTCAACAAATTTTACATTGGTTGCATCAACTGCATCTAAAGCTAACATTTCTGGAAGTTGTTCTCCATTCTTTTGCCTGTATTTTTCCTTTTCCTTGTGTCTCATATTAGAATACTGGAGTCCAAATATCAATAGAATTAACAATCCAGTTGCTACTAATATTGTAGTTTTTCTACGCCAAATTGTTGCACCTAAATGTTGTATATAAGTCATGGTTGATGCCTTCTTACTGTTGCAACATTTGTAATTATTTCTTAGTTCAATTTCTTCTCAGAGCAAGCTTTGTGTTATTGAAGGACCTTTATTAGTAGAATTTCATTGCATTTCTATGCAGTATTGTAAATATCAAACTTTGATAGACAATTGTAATATGAATATCTTACTACTGTTGTCCCAAGCTGCAATTTATAGGCATCAATCTAACTTTTAATGCAATTATGTTTATTATGCACAAATTATGCAAGTGCACTGACCCCTTGCATCTTAGTTGTTTTCTTCTTCAACTACAATCCACAAAATCAATTGCGTGACGTTTTAATTTGTTATTTACATTTATTACTAGTTTATTTTTTTCTTATTGGGCTATTTTAAACCAATTTATGTTAAATATTTACGATTTTAAAGGTTAACTTTTACCGATACTGTATTTACAACTTAGTTCAAAAAATGTCACCTTTTAAATAATAATTAAAATCATCCCTTTTTCATTAATCTTTATAAATATTTACAAACTTTAGAGGCACAGAATTTTAAATTTTCTTTGTTTTGTATTTTCGAATTTGTTTACTAATAATAAACCACAATCTTTCTCACAATCATTCAATTACGTGTAGGCAGCCAAGTTAACACGAAAGGAAATATAGTTGCCAATATTATTCCCCTTTTTAATTTGTCTTTATATAAATGATTATCTATAATAATATTTAGTTTATTCTGATCGACAAAAACTTAAATAAGTAAAGTATTTTACATTGAAAAGACCAATGAATAACAAAAAAAAGCAAAATATTACTTTATTCTACTTTATTGTTTGGCTAAAAGGAGTTTAATTAATTTGTTTAAGCAAAGCTCGTAAAAAATTGGTAACATTTTCAAAATTTAAATTTCTTTTTGATAGGTATTAAGTAATTTAAAAAAAATATTTTTTTTTTCGGTTTCCATGACAACATTCACCCCAATTTAATTCACGAAAAGGTGGCTCAAGTAAACTTATGAAAAAACGACCAATCACGTTACAACTACTATTTTCTGATTTTGAATAGTTAAGAACCAAAGGCAAGCGACAATATAAACGAATTCTAATTACTCATGTCCATTACAGAGTACATTAATTTCTTTTGAAAAGAAAAAGGAATGTGAATAAAAGATGCACCTTTCTCTATCTATCAGGTTCATGTTTTGATTCGACGTTTCTTATCTTGTTCGACAATCGAAGTATCTTTTCCAGCATGCGCTCGGAGCTGCACCAGCCAGTTATGAGTCAGACGTCAAAGTGAGCAGGCGTGTTTATCATAAATTATGCCTAGTTGACATTCTCTCAACAAAAATCAGCTGGTTTTTGTCAGTTTTACCGTAATTCTTCGTCGAAATACTTATTCGGGTAATAACACGTTTCGATAATCACTTCCAACAATGAACTACACAAAACAACCGCTGCTCAAAGAACAACCGTTACCTGTGAAAATTTTTAAACGGAAAAGGGTAAAAGTCGAAAAAGATAAAAAGTGCAAAATAAAATGTGTGCTCGTAGGGGATAAAGCTGTTGGAAAAACGTCACTTGCTGTTTCTTATAGTAACGACACTTTTCCCAGTGAATATGTGCCAACAGCTTACGATAATTACAACGGTAAGTGAACTTTTACAAAACATACTCAGGTAGTAGGTACCTATCTAAAGGTACCTTGGGACCTACTTCGGGCTACGATGTATTTATTATATTGTAGACATAAATCCGTATACCAGCGTGGATACCTTTATATCTATATAGGTAGATCCTACAGGTGTTTTTACCTTTCAACAAATACTATTTTAGTCATACTTTTATATCTATAACTATAATAAGTGGGATAATTAAAAATTGCAATTGCTAATGTTTTAATAAAGGAAACAAAAGCCAAGTCCATGTCATTTATTAATGTTACATTTCCTATTTGAATTTAATTTAAATTAATAGTTATTTGTGTGAACGAATACAATAACTTTTAGTTGTTTTAAAATAACGTCATCACCAATAAAAATTTGTTAAATTTGGTTATTTTATGATTTATAATTTATGTAAGTGTTTAAGTACCTCATATACATACCTATTTGATTTATTCAGAATAAATTGCGATTTGTGAGTAATCAGGAAATTAACAATATTTACTTCATGTTGTTGTTTAAACTTATTACAAATTGCAACATATTCACAGGTAGTCTCTATTCAATGAATAGAAGTCTTATTAGCAACACTATTATCTTAATTTTCAAGAAATAGACGTACGTATTATATTGTACGTAATCATCAAGGTAATTGAAAGATTAATATAATTTCGTCACATCTAAAGTAGACCTGTCATTATAAACTCATTTTACTGACGAATAATATTAGAAAGTGAAAATGTCCATTGAAGCACCAGTGACTTTGTCCACTTCACATACAGGGTGTTTGCTACTTCGACTTGAGCATTTTTATTCAATTATTCGCGATTCAAAAATTCTGGTGACCATTATCCCTCCAGTTATTGTTTATGTGTTTAGTAGAATTTAGGTTGTTATAATAAATTTTATTGTTGTTTTTATATCCACTTCCCATTTTGCTTACCTTGTGCACTTGATATTTTCTTGCATCGTGTAATACAATACTTAAAATAATACTTATAAGTAGTGGCGCCAATGCAATATTTTATATGATGTGTACGTACATGTATGTTATAACATACACCTTTACTTTTATTTGCCTTTACTATATATGTACTTGTACATGTCCATTGTACCTGTATGACTCGCCTTATTATTGAACTTTGAAGTCCTTGCTTTACTTGTAAACATTCATAAATGCGATAATTTATGACAAAACGAACAATAAATGCACTAATTTTATTTCTTTTTTCTACTTTCATTGCTTCATTTATATTTCATTGATTGACCATAAACCTGATGGTTATTCGATTAAAAATTCCAGATATAGGTAACTGGTTTTACCAATTTCCATTTCTAGTTTTATATGTAGTAAACTATAAAATTAGGAATACTATTTAATTTAATAAAAGCGATAATTAATGTTTAATTGATAGTATTCTTTATCTGGATAAAGCAAAAAACTGGAAGCCTAACATTAAACATAGGATGATTAAAACTTTATTATCGTTGACTAACCATTAAAATCTATAACATTTGTTCAATAAAATGTATAAAGATCGTGGGACACCCTGTAGCTAGTAGCTATTCGAATTGTATAATTTTAATTAACTTTTTGAAGTTATTATTTCTTGCGGTTTTGTAGCAATCAGAGTGTGTCATTCTTTGAGAGTTACGAATTAAAATCTAAACTGAATTTCGCATGGGTTTGCTAATTGCTTTGTTTTTCTTGTAAAATTACTTTCAAATTGTTACCGTTTCTTCGATATGTAGACGTCTTTTTGTTGCTATCCTAGAATGTAATTTTGCCTTGCTCCAAAACTGATAAAAACTAAAATATTTGTAATTTTGAGATTTACTTTTGAGAATTATTGTAAACTAGTCTCTTACGTACGGTACGGATGGCAATAATTCAATATTTAATCTAATTAAGTTTTAAATTATTAATTTGAAAGTTGACGAAACATTCGTAGTACTTTTTTTTACTAAAATTGACAGTATGCAGGAGAGATTCTAAAACAGCAAAAACAGCACCAATTTTATTTATACGTATATTGGTTAGTTTATGATACTAACAGAAAAATATTTTACCCTTTCCTAAAAATACGAGTGGACGCATGACCGATGTGACCTCTTATGCACTGTAATTGCACAGATATAAATAATTTATCGATGTATTGCCTTAATTGTGACACTAAAAAAGGAGTTGTTTATTGATAATTTTTGTTTGTTGAGATAAACAATTACAGTTGACAACTGTCGCTGGAAACAATTATTTTTAATAATATTTAAAATTATCATTTATTTTTGTTGTCTGCTAACAATTTTTGAGATATAATACGAGCGTATTACTCTAGAATTAAAGTAACAATAATAATGGATCTGTGCATTTTTCGATTAATCGAAAGTTTTCATTAGCCCCAAGGCAAATGACCGATAAATGATTTTAATTACGAAAACGTGAACTGTATGACTGCAATTGACCTTTAATGGTAGATTGACTCGCTATTTCCAATCATGTTATTAATGGGCTTTACAATAGGTACCTCAAGACTGAAGACTAACAATAGGAATGAAATTTATCAAACAATTAATTTGCTCATTATTGAATAAATAATTTAATAGTACATAATAATGTATAAGACACACAGGATTGTAATCTATTATCGCTTTCATTAAAAAGTCATTATTTTGTCTTATATCTTGTATCACATCCGCATGTTGCGGATGCAGATGTGGAAGCTGTAAAAAAACAGTAAATGTGACTTCCGATTGGTAAATACAACGTTATTTTTTGTTTTATTTACTAAATTATCGTTATTGTTTTACTTGAAACTTGACAGTTTTATGTTTTTCAATTTTATTGTAAAAAAAGTGTATTGTTGTCTGTTATATTATGAGAAATTTTTCCAAATCGGTGGATATAAAGTAATTAAAAAAAAAANATCTGTGCATTTTTCGATTAATCGAAAGTTTTCATTAGCCCCAAGGCAAATGACCGATAAATGATTTTAATTACGAAAACGTGAACTGTATGACTGCAATTGACCTTTAATGGTAGATTGACTCGCTATTTCCAATCATGTTATTAATGGGCTTTACAATAGGTACCTCAAGACTGAAGACTAACAATAGGAATGAAATTTATCAAACAATTAATTTGCTCATTATTGAATAAATAATTTAATAGTACATAATAATGTATAAGACACACATGTAATCTATTATCGCTTTTATTAAAAAGTCATTATTTTGTCTTATATCTTGTATCACATCCGCATGTTGCGGATGCAGATGTGGAAGCTGTAAAAAAACAGTAAATGTGACTTCCGATTGGTAAATACAACGTTATTTTTTGTTTTATTTACTAAATTATCGTTATTGTTTTACTTGAAACTTGACAGTTTTATCTTTTTCAATTTTATTGTAAAAAAAGTGTATTGTTGTCTGTTATATTATGAGAAATTTTTCCAAATCGGTGGATATAAAGTAATTAAAAAAAAAAGGAATCAGGTGATACAAAATTAAGGCGCCTAATAAAAGGATTAGCGATTGTTGCATTTATTTCAAGCGTGGTGATAACAGACTTTTAACACATCCGCGGATTTACAAGGATAGTGGTTCATTTAATTACTATAAAAACGATAAATGGATTACGATATCGACAACAGAATAACTGGAAAGGTGTGTCAAAACAGGTCTGTTGTAAACTTGATTTGGAATTGTAATTACGTTTATTAGTGGCGCATCTGACAAACAAACGCTTAATTATTGTTTATAAACAATAAATTAGATATCCAGTTTTTGTTAATAGTCCTAATAAATACCACCAAAAACTTTTTTTAGGAAGAATAACTCATCTTATAGGTACATTAAAGTGAAATAATTTTTCAATTAATTTTTAGTACTACAGATAATCTCAAATTAATAAATAAAAACTGTTACCGCTGTCACGCCCTCGCCGGGAATCGAACCCGAAATGTTTGCAGAGAAAGTTTCTAAAATTAATCTGTATTAATTAGACACTCTGTATATATAGGGACATGTCGAACAGGAATGTCAAACTTTTAAAAACTGTGAAAGTACAACAACTGTTGAATATTACTTTCTATTTTAGCGCCTGCCTAGAAGATTCTTTTTATTGCAAGCAAGTACTTAAGTTGTGGAGATATCGTCACACAAAGCAGGTGCTAAAAGTTTTTTTAAAACGATTTCATAATCCTATGGGCAAAATAAGGCAACAGGATGCTTGCGGTTTTTCATACAATAAAGCGAAAAACAAGAAATAAATAGAAGCTGCTGAATGACTTGTAATAAAACGCATTAGTTTGCACCTAACGTATACTTTGTCTGCTGGCTGGTCTTCTGGACGTAATTCATAATGAACGAGGAGTATTGTATGATATACCATCCATTGTATGTGCCCATTTCTTGCATTTTTAATGAGCGTTAAGTGCGTAAGCAAAAGTACACACCTGCGCGAAAGTCTGTAAGGAATTTCATATAGTTTTTGCAACTTCAAACTATACCATCATGTTGTTAGAACTACGTTGTTCGGGCTTATACAAACATCAGATCATCCCTTGGTTTTTCTCTTTTAGTTACTGGTTCCCCTCAAACATCTGAAATCGGTATAAATAAGTTTGCCTGAATGAATTTCGGTATGAATTTTGGAAGTTTCTGTAATTGAGGATAGCGAAAGCTCAATTTTCAAATCAAATTTTCTATTTTACGTATTAGATACATTCGTATTAGGTGCAGTTTTGATTTTTCTTCCGGTACGTTCGTGGAAATTTCGGGATCCCTGACATTCCGAGACATTTCCGGTGGGTCCGGCAATAAATTTGGGTAGCACATTATGTTGAGACAATAAAAATATCTAAAGTATTCTGATTTAATTAGCAGCTTTAGATTAAGTGTAGCATAATTTTTGACGAAGTTTTCTAATGTCGTTTAATGTTTGATTCACAAGCCATTTCACTTAAAAAAAATCTGAAGTGACCACACGATTTACAGCAATAATACGCTATGGATTTTTGAGATCACAAAGGTTTAGTTTCTTTCTGGCATACGGTGGTCTAGCATAATTTGAAAAGCTTGTCCAAATTATGTGAGGTTTCTGGTATGCGATGCTCTATTGTAGTAATTATAAAACAATATTTGGTGTGGTTAGATAAAGGAATAATTCTCAAAATCTTTACACTATACAATGCAATATTTTA
>NW_020439032.1:382728-389065 GCF_000699045.2 Agrilus planipennis
TTGAATAGACTTAAAATAAATATGAAAAATAGTATATTAAAGTGAACTTTTTTTTTGAATTCTAATTAAAATTAATATAATTTTTAATAAGATGAAAATTCGGAAATTGTTTATTAACTTTTAACAAATCGGATATAACTTAACTGATGTTAAAAAGAGAAACTTTTTGAAGGAATATCTAAATTAAATTAACGTTATCCTGCATGTAGGTTAGGTTAGGTGAGGGTGAGGACTTTCTGATTTCTTAATTTTATTCACTTATTAATATTAAAATTTGATATTTTTTACTGATGAGGAGATAGAGCTCGTAATTCGTATAAAAAGTCAGAACTTTTTCAGAAAAGCTCCAAGCCGTAAACCAAAATGTCCTACTTAAAGTCGGTTGACTCTTCAAGTCCCAATTATATTTCAAAATCTAAGGACTTCGAATAGTAATTCTGTTGAATTCTCCAACAACATTTATAGAGCTTGAAGTCTTTTAAAATACGAATTACAGAGCACAATTTTGTGATAATTTATTTACCAAACGCTCTGACTACTTGTTCACGAAAGGATTTGATGTACAGTGCTTCAAAGGCCGGAAATGACTAGAATCACGTTTTCAAGCATAAAGCACTGAAGCTTTCCCATTCTTGTTAATTAATAATACAAGAGTTGTTCGGAAAGTAGCAGAACTAGAATTTTACATCATGTCGTGTGGTGCCGTTTCATGCTTTTGTATACTGTAGCCGCGATTTAAGTAAATGTTGTTTTCTACCATAAGCCTGTAGATACTAAATACTTAATACATAAGCGTTTTCTTTTGTTCACGCTTCGACGAGCTTTTTAAGGAGTTTAAGCCCTTCAAAGTAGGTATTAAGGCATTGTTAAGTTCTTGTCGATCCATGACGAATACGAGTACAGTTTTTTCCAATAGAAAAATAAAGCCTCTTATTNCAATCGAAAATTGTATTGGGTTATCATAAAAAATATTTTTTTTTTCATGTAGCAATTAGAACCACTGCAATCATTAAAACTTTAGAGCTTATGGATGTTAAATCATTAATGTCATCAAATAATCTGCAAAATTTCATTGTTAATTAATAGTTTAATAATGCGTAGTACACCTAGTGTAATATGTACACGTATATTAGTGCACAGTTAATTAACAAAGTGGGATAATGAATAATTATTGTTCATGCAAATTGGTTAAGCAACATAAAATTCTGTGGCCCGATTATTAATAGGCGGATGCGTTACTAAGCTCATGCGACATATTCAGGTATTATTAATAATTATTCATAACCAATAAGTAAATTTATGTGGCAAATACTATTAGATATATAAAATTTAAAGGTAACATCACATTGCGTTGAGTCGTTATCCTTGATTTTGGTACGCAGGTACATGTAATAAATTCTAGAAATATTACTCATCACGTTTCTCTTACTTTCAGAAAAATATAACTTCGCTTAGTCATATTATTTTTATTGTCTATATCTCAAGATGTTTAAAAGTTTTATAATATTTTTCGGTACCCTCGAATAAAATTAGAAACATTGACGCATTTTTCGGTTAAACATTTTCGACAGCGTTTTAAAATACCTACACGGAGAAAATTAAAAACGAAAATTTACCTAAATATTAAGGCGATATTTACAATGGAAGCGTTCGAAATGTGGTGTTATAGGCGGATGATGAGGATATCGTGGGTAGAAAAAGTTAGAAATGAAGAGGTATTGGAAAGAATAGGAGATCAGAGGACTCTATGGAAGTCAATAAAAAATAGGCGAGATAGGTTGGTAGGACACCTTCTCAGGCATGAAGGTCTAGTCAGAGACATATTAGAGGCAGAAACAGNAAATGTTGACAAAAAGTAATAAACATGTCAATCATGCACGGAAAAAATGAAAAACGAAAGTTTAAAGCGATATTTACAATTTATTCAACTAGCCCGTTGCTTCGTAAGTGAAAATAATAAAAATTACAATTTGAATCCGAATTTGTAAAAATAAAATCCCAGCAGAAATAAATTTACTAGGTATTTTAGTTGATACTACAAATTAAATTGCAATTATTAAGAAACTTGAAATAATTTTTAAAAAAGCATTGAAAAAAAAAATGAGAATATTACAAGTTACCTAATAAATTCTACTATTTCTACGGTAAATTCAGTCATTTACAGTCGAGAATTGTAATTTTTGCGTTGTCATAAAAATTTAATTTTCTCCGTGTATATAACATGCATCACAGTTCTGTTATCAGTAGTCATATGAAAAGATGATATTAAACTTTCCTCAAAGTATACAAATTTCAATTATAGAAACCCTGGCAGTATAATTTTAATCTGTTATTATACCCCAAGTAAGGATATTGCAGTTATATCTACATATACCTATTATAATTTATCGTTTCAATGTATGAAGATAACCAACTAATTATTAATTGTCAGGTAATCTCTCGTTGTCTTTCTTTTGATAAAGAATTGTAGCGAAGACGTCATCATATATAGTTCTCCTTGACTTTCATTATTGTATCATGCCACACATTACTGATTATAATAGATAACATGAGATGTGATGTAAATATTTACTATCGCGTGATCTGATCTTTATAGTAACGTTTCTTATCTCATAATTGTATAATAGAAGCATCTATATGTATAACAGTTTTACATACCTTTATTAAAATTAGTTTTATAACACAATTGTAAATATACTTTTTGTCTTATTATTACTACACGAGAGGCGAGCATTGAGTGTCTCATTTCGTTCGTGTTGCCTTTGCCTACCGTAACTTTATAATCCTCAACAACTCGCCGGTTAATTTGGTTAATTCATCACATTTACCAAACGGTATGGAATAAACGTAAGGCAAAACAATCACACCAACCATGAAAATGTTTAATCAAAACGTATTTTTCATAATTTGTAGCATCATATTGAGATTGATAATGTTTGTAATACATGCTGTTCCTTCCCTTTTTAAAATTTCTTGTGGTCTATTTAGTTTTATATATACAATAACTGCTTAAGTAGGTAGTAGAATGTTGTGTAGGTACAAATAACAAATATGATGTTCCTGAGGTCTACTGTTAGGTCGAAAAGGTACAAAAACCTGTAAGAACCTGTATGCCATCAACAGCTACCCCACAGGCAGATGTTTCTTCATTAGGTCGGTATACTCTTTAATAAAAGACGGAAAGGTAGAAGACATTATAAGAAATAAACTTCACCAGGTGTTTCTTCTTTTTGTAATCATAGTGTTAAGTTAGTGTTCGGCTTGGCCTGTAGTACGTCTTCTGTCTAATGTCGAGATGTTTATGGAAATTGTTAGTAGCGTATCGAATAGATTTGAGGATTTTACAAATCATGCATTATTTTTACTGTATTTTTGTTTTTTCTTCTTTCTTTGGTATCCGGCGTAGTTATGCGGTACCCGACCGGATATTCGACCCATCTCTACTTTTTCCTTGCTTAAATTTTCTACAATAGAGAAGAAAAATCACGGATATTCAAATTTGAATTGTACAGCGAATTTTCTTCTTTGATAAGACCACTTGAAGGTCAACTTTCTTTTATTAACGTCATAGGTATACAATATCCATTGTTTCTCTTTTTATCAGACCTTTTTTAAAAGTCATAATTAAATGTTGTTTTCAAAAAGGTGATAATGTTTAAAACAATACACTAGGTACTTAAAACTAATGATAATTGTTGTGTTTTTATTCTTATAAGGAATAGTATAAATTAATATGCACGGAATACGAATATCTAAACAAGGTGTCTTACAACGGCTTTGTGTTAATCACGTATGACGTATTAATGGTTACCAAATAAGGCTAATTGTAAGTTCTTAAGAAGGACAATAATCCTTAATAGTAGTTATAAATACAGAGTAAGAGTGGGACGGTTAAAAAAATTAGTATTTATTTTATTCTCGGTCAACGAATGAATGAAGTTAACGATAGTATATTCATGCAGTACTTTTTTGGGAATCTTGTGTGTTAATTATCGGGAACTTTTAGGAGATTATTAAAGCCTAAAATTGTTAAAAATTAAGGTAAATGTTATACTAAACAGAAAGATTGTAAGAATTAATTAGAGGAAGGCGGAAACGCAACAGCAGGATTGATGAAGAGGGATAAAAAAGTATAAGACGATAAAATGGGAAATCATTTGGATATACAATTGATAATAGTAGCTGTGAAGAAGTAGAAGGAAAGTTGGATGCAGGTAAACAGGAGGACGCAGTAGCACAAATTTGAGAAACGAGGTATACTTCGTTTAGTTTCTGTAGCGATGTGACCTTCAGTTTGACCGGCGCAAAGTAGAAAAGAACAGCACTAGGCCAGAAAAGGAAGGAGACAACTCTCGGCCAAACTCTTAACCGGTGAGGAGCGTATAATCCGTACAGTACTGCACGGAAAAATTGACCATTTTATCCACTACAATTGCATTGCTCAAATGTGCTGTTATTGGTACCATTTACTACTGAAAATATCAACGAGATGTTTATTTATATTTGAAGACATATTAAAGGCTTTAACGCTTGTTTTCGACTCGCACTACTATTCATGATTGAACAAAACTTTTGGCAGGTACTGTATGAAAAAGTATGTTTAATGAACAAGAGGCGAGAGTATAATAAGCTTTTTTCTCCCTACCTACGATTTTGCCAGCGCGCATCCAAGACATTGGAAGGGGCACATCGCTAGAGAAAATAAATGAAGTATAGACTCATATTGATAGAAAATGAGTAAAAGGCGGATAGGTAGAAGGGGTCCACAGTTGGGCAGAGGTTTAGTACTTGGGCTGACCTTTTGTACTTGAAGTCACTAGACTTCAAATAAAATAACTCGAAGTGGTCTGTATTCTGTCGAAACTGCCCGACGCGGATCGCGATTTCGATCTTTTTGGATCTCATCAGCGCGTCGCAGGCAGCTCCTTAACAGCGCGTTTTAGAAAATACCACAAATGGCGCTGTAAACGCCATCTGTAGTACGATGCTATATTTTAGGATTGCATATGCTTCAACAAGGTCCATTGAATAGGACCTTCTTGAAGCATACTTAACTCCTGTTTTTGCTTGATGCCTGAGAAGGTGTCCTACTAACCTATCTGACCTATTTCTTATTTACTTTTGCCGCGCCTACCGTCCACGTTTTGCACTCGTAGAAAGCCGTGCTCCAGACAAATACTTTTACTAATCTCTTCCGTATTTATAAATTAACCATTAGCGAGCATAGAAGTGACTTTTTTCCATTCCATCTTACGCTATCTTCTGTATTAAATCTAGGAATGAAGGCAACGAAATTAAATTATTATTGTATGGCGATTAAGAAGTTTAATTGTATCAATATGTTGCAGTTATGAGTTTGTTACCTAATTTGCATTCGTGCATAAATAGGTATATATATTAACTGATTTTTTATGATTTCTGGGTCCATTTTATTTCAATTAACATAACAGTAAGAGGTAAAATTGAATAAAACGGTCAATTTTGTGTTACATACGCATACACATATTCAAATGACGGCTGCCAAGGCCCATAATTTCACGCATAGCTCAAATTAACATAAAGTTCATTCTTCTCGCCGTCACATTAACAATTAATCTTTTTTATTGTACGTATTTCGAGTTACACGTTAAAAATCATATCTGGTAGCGGATCGCGTCTGTTATTAATGTTATAAATACGTGCCGGCACCGGCACCGTTTGTTTTTTTTTATTCTTTTTTCTTTCTCGTTCGGTTAAACACACAATACGGCTCAACTTTTTACGTTTGTTCTACATGTGTCAGTTCCTTTTTGGGCTATTAGTAACTTGACTGGAAATAATAGAACAAAGGAAAGCACGGAACAGTTTACTGTCTACAACTAGTATTATAGGCACCCGGAGTGTTGTAAAAATTTTTGTTCTTTACAGAAACGAAATAGGTCATTGTGTGGTGTTTTAGAAAGATAATTACGGAAATTAATTGAAAAGCTGAAAGGCTACATATGTTAATTAAATAATTAATTTAATACTCGATTTAGGTAAAAATCAGTCTTTATTTTCAATCAACCAATGTTTCGCTCATTGGTTACGGGATTGATCAAGGTATAGTCGAAAAGGGGTAGTTTCGAGGTTTGGCGTATTACCCAAATGTGACGCTTCACGAAGAAAATGAAAAAGGAAAATTTACCTAAATATTAAAGCGATATTTACAATTTTTCCCACTAGCCCGTTGCTTAGTAAGCGAAAATAATAAAAATTACCAATTGGGACCCGAATTTGTAAAAACAAAATCCCAGCAGATATAAATTTACCGGGTATTTTAGCTGGTATTACAAATTTAATTGTAATAATTAAGAAA
>NW_020439032.1:390414-399158 GCF_000699045.2 Agrilus planipennis
AAAAATTAAATTTAAAGGAATTGTTTGTAAATAGGTATGCAACACATCGTACACTTCAGCATAAGAAATTGCTGATACTAACTACGTAATATTACTTTGCCCTGTGCTGACAGCACTCATAATTTTTTTTATATGTAATATTTAGATTATACCTTCAGGGTAGACGTAGGCGGTATGTCATTCCGCTAAAATAAAAGGGCCTTTCGTAGAGGCCAATTTTGGAATGTAAAACTACAAAAACTCGCTCCAACTAATCACAAATAGCAAATCTATTAATTCTTTTTAATTATTTGGCTTTTAATTGGTTTTAGTAAAAGGAACCACTGGAATTGATTGTCCCGTTGTTAATTCATCTGGTTAATTACAAACCACAAAAAACAGCAATTTGACAGTCTTTTTACCAGTATAACGTTTCTTCTTTAATTTTGTTCATATGTCCATTAAATTTGTGGTTTTGCCTTCGCCGTCTTTCAGTTATATTCCAAATTAGCGTTCTTATATATTTTTTCCTTTTCGTTCAACTACGTGTTAGTATATTTTAACACTGTGGCAGTTTTTAGCGGTTGATGATTCATTCTTGAGCGGGCAGGACAGGCTCCGAAATAATAAATTGGCATAGGAGAGAATCGTCCGTTCTATCACCTAATTTCAGTATATTTCGTCCTTACTCTCTTTACTCAACAACACCACTGCAAGTGATTCATGCAGTGAGGAGGGTCAAACACCTTCCTACTACGATACATTGTATACGTATAGGTGCCTGCATAAAAAGCGGGAGGAACTGTAAATAGCAATCAAGGGCTTTGCTATTATTATTGTTGTATCTTCATAGCAGAAAGAACCCGTGAATCATCAGTTTAATTGCTTTGTTTGCCTTTGTTTCGAAATTCAATTTTCATGAAAATGTTACAAAGAAATAATGTAAGCATGTAAGCGTAATAGTTTTTGACAGTGGCGTACATGCCGCATCCTACAATGAATCAGTATTTAAATAAATAGAATTTTGTAAAAATATTAATGTGGAAATTAATTTTCAATTTTCCATCCACTATAAACTACTTCAGGATAATGAGGGAAGAATTTTTGTTGCTGTTGTCACACCTCCACTTAAGCCAGAGGTTCCGGGTGTTTCGAGGGTGTTTCGAGGTTCCGGTTCAGAGTGTTTCGTTCGAAATTGAGCATAGGGGTTGAAGTAGTACTGGGGGAACTGCGTCATCAATTCGAGCTACTTAAACTACAGTCACTGTTTTTTTTTATGTTTATACTTTTTCCTTCAATTTTAACTAAAACTATTAACACTGAAAAACACTATGCGTATGCGTTTTTTCAGCTCCCGTGTTTAAAATTTTGTGTGCGCCCCTGTTGGTATACGTACTTGGTATAAATAATCTGGAAGACTTGCAGAAATATAAATAACTATTCTATTATTGATGGGTGTTTAATTTTTCGAGCTGATAAAGCATACATAGAACAGAACGTTTTACATGTGTCAGGTTTTCAGGTTGATAAATAAAGTTGAAACAGATGTAACAATCAAGGAATCGATGTTTTACACGTTTCAAGTTCAAACCTAAATGAACAAACAGTTTTCTAAAGAAAAATAAATAAAGTAGCAAGAATTGTTTAGTAGTACAACTCTTTACAAACGATGATCTTAAAAGGGATTCCGGGATCGATTCCCGGCGAGGGGGTGACAACAGCAACAACTTTTTCCTTGTTAATTTGAATAGATAAAAACTGAGAGTGAATTTACAAGCTGGAACTGTTTAAAACAATCAATTTTTACTGTTTTAGTTTCAAATTTTGGTTGAAAATCTGTCTTTTAATTTAGTTACATATAGTAACACAAAATTTTATACTCAGTAGACACAGATTTTTCTCAAGAAAAGAAAAATTGTGTCCAAAATTATGATATTAATGCTGCGATTTATTTGGCTAGTCTGGTACTGGGCAGAAATCGGATAATTCGCATAATACCTGGTTAATACTAAACATTTTATTTAAGATTATGTTACTACTTCAACTAACTATTTTTAGTGTTGATTTGGCTGTATATTAACGAGCTGGTACTAGACAGAAATCGGATAATTCGCATAATACCTGGTTAATAATATACATTTTATTTAAGACTAGCTGCCCCGGCAGACTTCGTACTGCCCCAATCGATATATAAAAGACCTGAATTTTTGTATAAAATAAACTTAGTTGACAAATGTCAAATATTATGGTTGCGTTCAGAAATTTAATTTGACAGAACTTAAGATTTATCAATCTACATAAAAATAATCTGAAAGATAGTTAACAACTTTCATATTTATTCACCTTTTAAACCTTCCCTGGACTTCCACAAATAATTCAAGACCAAAATTAGCCAAATCGGTCCAGCCGTTATCGAGTTTTAGCGTGACTAACGAACAGCAATTCATTTTTATATATATAGAAGATTATGTTACTACTTCAACCAACTATTTTTAGTGTTGATTTGGCTGTATTTTAACGAGCTGGCACTAGACAGAAATCGGATAATTCGCATAATACCTGGTTAATACTATACATTTTATTTAAGATTATGTTACTACTTCAACTAATTATTTTTAGTGTTGATTTGGCTAGTATTTTAACGAGCTGGCACTAGACAGAAATCGTATAATTCGCATAATACCTGGTTAATACTATACATTTTATTTAAGATTATGTTACTACTTCAACTAACTATTTTTAGTGTTGATTTGGCTAGTATTTTAACGAGCTGGCACTAGACAGAAATCTGTCAAATCATTTTATTTTTTGTAATTTTTTTTGTTTTTATTTAAATAGATGAAACAATTTAACTAATTTTCTATTGAAATTCTCAAATTATCTGACGAATTCTTAGACAATGTCAGGGGCGGAATATTAAACCATTATAAATCAGTACCACTTCGAGGGTGGTAGTAAAAAGATTTTTAACTTATCAAAAGCGGACAGAACATTCATAACTTGCTTTATAATTTTTAATTCAAAGGGCTCAATCTCATGGGGATTTTCTTTTAATTGGAATGTTTCCAAGATTACCCCGCATCCATACTATAGTATTATTGTCATATTTAAGGACGTAACAATCTCATAAAGCCGTCCCTTCTTCCAGAAAACTTAACCTTTCTTCTCAATACCAGGAAGAATTTTTGTAATATGTCATTGGAATTAGCAGTTGTCCTATACCAAATTCTTAATTAACCATCCTGTATACGTAGAAATAAATTTCCTGTAATGTTTGTGGAAGTTATTAATTTGGTAAATGAAACTAGCTACCGACTAACATACAAGTCTGCTCGCTTTCGGAATGCAATTATTGCAGATGTAATTAGAATTCATTGGATTTTCTGACATGTTATGACCATTTAGTTATGGAATTCGTTTTGTAATTGGCTTATTTTGTGTACTTCGAAGGAGCCCGAAGCTGTTAGCTAATTAATAGAAGGTCGTTTAATAAACGAACCTTTAAAACACTAGAACTTGATATCTGTGTAAAACCAATCGTATCGCTCTATTTATTTATATTTATACCAAATATTTTTTCTTTTTTATGTGTCAGTTAAATGCAAATAATTGTTTAAAACAATCTATTTTTACTGTTTTACTTCTATATTTTGATGGAAAAACTGTCTTTTAATTTAATTAGATATAGAACACAAAATTTTATACTCAGTAGACACAAATTTTTCTCAAGAAACGAAAAATTGTGTCGAAAATTATGATATTAATGTTGCGATTTATTTGGCTAGTCTGTTAACTAGCTGCTATTAGGCAGAAATCGGATAATTCGCATAATACCTGGTTAATAATACACATTTTATTTAAGATTAAGTTACTACTACAACTAACTATTTTTAGTGTTTACTTGGCTAGTCTTTTAACCAGCTAGTACTAGACAGAAATCGGATAATTCGCACAGTACCTGGTTAATGTTATACATTTAATTTTTTCCGTTTCAAGATTAAGTTAGTCTACAACTAATTATGTTCAGTATTTACTTGGCTAGTCTGTTTCCCAGCTAGTATTAAGCAGAAATTGGATAATTCGCATAATACCTGGTTAATACTATATATTTTATTTAAGATTAAGTTACTATTATAACTAACTATTTTTAGTATTTACTTGGCTAATCTTTTAACCAGCTAGTACTAGACAGAAATCAGATAATTCGCAAAATACACTAGGAGAACCATTCCAACCATCTTCAAGAGAAGCGAATAAATATGCAGTTTTTATTAACCGATAATTACAAGAATTAACCAATTTCTGCGTATTGACTAACAATTAATCTGACTAATAAAATCACCTATCCATAGTACAATAGTGACAATGAACAGTTTAATAACATAATGACGAATTAGTTCACAATCCATTTGAAAATGGTTACAGTAGTAACAAATTACCACAAAACAATCGGTTAATTTATAAACTGGCCGCTATACTTGGATAAAGTACATATGAATATAATTTCTCCAGTATTACGAATAAATAAGTAATGTGTCTTTAGTCAATTTTTGTGAATCAAATGGTAGGTAGTACACAAATTATCTATTAAAATTCTTGAATATTTTAGATTGTTGTTGGTTAGACAGGCACAATATCCAGCTAATTTATTTTAAGAGAGTACGTAAAAACGGTGGAATTTTGTTCTATAATTTAATTAAGTTTGAGGTAGGTACCATTGAAAATTAATGGTACAAACCTTTCAGTATCTTTCAGTTGTTATTTTACAATTCGTAATGAATATCCTATTCAAATTATCGTTTGATTAATTGTTCCCGATTCGCAGCAGATAATGTGATTAATTAAGGGGTGCGTGTGCCTATATCGTTCGTGCAAATAAATTTTGCCAGCTTTCTAAACCGGAAGTTAGATAGTAGACAAAAAACTAGGAAGTGTTCTTTGTTGTTCTTTTTTCAGGTTATTCAACTACAGTGCAAGATAAAAGAATAGAACGGTGAATGTAATATTCGGATTAGGCGATTAAAATTACACTTTTCTCTACGACTGATTCTTATAAAGTCTGTCGCCTGTAGACAACAGCATAAGCTTATAAATAATGACCAGATAAGTGGTTTATCAATAAACAAATATCGAAAGGCGTATTGTCTGTCACAGACTTGTGCCGAGGTTTCGTGATTTGTGCTTCAAAATGTGCTTCCAGTTCTTTCAGGGCTTTGAGCTTTTTCATGAACATAATTGGGATTTAGAATCTATAAACGAATTACTTTATAAAAGTGATTTGTAATTTGCAATTCAAAGACCATTAAACTATTTTAAGTGCTTCAACCATTATCGAAGTGTTCAGGGATTTAAATTAAGTTCGAAGTCCTTGGATCTTGAAAGGACTAAAGTACATTAAGTAAGAGCCTCGTTTTTAGGACCCTTTTGGTAAGAGCTTTGCCCAATTTTGGATACCCCACAAATTTGGAAAATACAAATAGAGACCTATCCACTTCATCGAAATAACTTTCTTTTAAGTTCTCTTATCTTTCTGACTATTGATTTAAAATGTAATTGAGGCTTAAAGGGCTAAAGCATTTCTCTTTTGGTGAGGTTCCTAGACTGTTCTTGAAAGTTTTTATGTACCTAGAATGTTCTTGATTGTCGAATATCTAAAATTGTCCCCAATGGGCGAATAGAAAACGTTATTGAATGTTCGAGAGTCATTGTTTTTGAGTGTCAGAATTGGATTTTGACAATAAATTACACCATTTTCATACACCTTTATATTTCAACCTAAAAAATGTCTGGGATCTGCAGTAATGTAGGGGTTTAAATTTAATTGCTTTCCAAATAATTGTCAGTTTGAAGCCCTTGGATCTTGAAATGTAATTGGGGCTTCAAGGACTAAAGCACTTTAAGTAATAGCCCTGGGGTTAGGACCCTTTTGGTAAGAGCTTTGTCCAGTTTTTGCCCAACATAAAACTAATACTTGTGGAGAAGCGTAAATGGGGTTGAAGTGTAGAGAAACTACACCATTTTCATATATCTTTGTATGTCAATCAAAAAATATCTGGAATATCCTGTAATGTTCGAGGTTTCTCCAGTCTGGTGTGCATTTAGGCTTGCGAATCTTCTACCAAAATATAGGGTTGTTCGGAAAGTTATTTCGTTTTTTCCCGACGGAGGATTTAATTGTATTCTTTTGCACCCAACTTCACATTTAAGCCGTATAATTTTTATATGCTTTGAGAGCTCATATAGCAAGGCTTATGTGTGAAAAATTCCAATTAATTCTGCGCAGTAGTTTTTGGTTGGTGCCCTTTTAAATATGGAGAGCGATAAGCAGCATTTTCGACATATCTTACTGTTTTACTACAGAAAGGGTAAAAATGCTGTTCAAGCCAGAAAGAAATTGACTGATGTGTATGGAGAAGGTGTGTTGACAGTACGCCTGACTGGTTCGCTAAATTTCGATCCGGCAATTTTGATGTCGAAGAAGTTCGGGAAGGCCGGTTGAAGCTGATAAAGACGCGATAAAGGCATTAGTTGATGTGAACCGGCGAATAACAACACGTGAGATCGGATTGAGGTTAAATTTATCAAATTCAACAGTTTATGACCACTTGAAAGGCCTGGGATTATCCTCGAAGCTCGATGTATGGGTTCCCCATGTTCTCACAGAGAGAAATCTGTCGCCGCATTGACGTCTGCGATTCGCTTCTCAAACGTCACGAAAATGATCCGTTTTTGAAGCGCATCATCACTGGGTACGAAAAATGGGTTGTATACAACAACGTCAAACGCAAGAGGGCATGGAACAAAAAAGATGAACCGGCTCAAACCATTTCCAAAGCCGATATTCACAAAAAAAGGTGATGCTGTCTGTTTGGTGGGATTTTAAAGGAATCGTTTTTTTTTTTGAGCTTTTACCGGATAACACAACGATTAATTCGGAAGTCTACTGTCATCAGCTGGACAAACTGAATGATGCACTTCAACAGAAAAGGTCAGAACTAATCAACAGGAAAGGTGTAGTGTTTCACCAAGACAACGCGAGACCTCACACAAGTTTGGTCACTCGCCAAAAGCTTTTACAGCTTGAATGGGATACAATGCTACACCCACCATATTCTCCAGACCTGGCGCCATCGGATTATTATTTGTTCCGGTCACTCCAAAATTTTTTAGACGGTAAAACCTTCACCTCAAATGAGGAGGTCAAAAACCTCCTCGATCAGTTTTTTGCCAGCAAAGACCAAAAATTTTATGAGCGTGGAATTATGCTACTACCAGAAAGATGGCAAAAGGTGTTGGACCAGAGCGGTCAATATATAATTTAATAAAGTATTTGTTTATTATACGAAAACTGTCTTTCTTTTCCACAAAAAAAAACGAAATGACTTTCTGAACAACCCTATACTTGAGAATGTAATTCTAAAGAGGAGCGGGTTGTCGTTAGCTACGTATCATAGTATCTTAAGGTTTTATAGATAATTGAATGATTTGCTTTTATTTGACACTCTGTGCGAGGATGAGACAGTCTTCCACTTCTGTTTTCTCCATTCCATTTCCATTATGTTCCTATCTATCCACACTTTTTTCCTGTCAGTTGTTACAACATAACAAGTTAGTACGTCAAGTAAAATTAAGTAAGTATCTACTGAAAGTAGATTCACGTTTTCTCTTAATAATCCGTTTATATACGCATAAATCTCGAGTATTTTCTTTTTTTTTATATAGTCGAATGGACGGTGATAATAAACTGCTCGATTATTTACCGTTGTTTGTTAGCCAGGCGGCAAGATCGAAGAAAGCTGAAGCCGAGTCCGTATTACCAAGTTGCACGTACGAACCAACAACGTTGTTTCACCGGCTGCCCAGCTGTCTAGATCTCTACCTGTGCATTAAATTGCCTTAACTCCACGTAACTAAACTCCGGTTCTTCGACCGCCGTCAGAAGGTTCTCAACTCAACCTAGAAAATCATGATGCGACCGAATGTAAAGTCCACGCACAATTCGAACAAAGAAATTGAGAACGAAAATCTAACTCGTTTTACGCATAGGGTTGCCATCCGTACTTTATTATAAAGTATTGTACTCTATTTCGACTGTGCGTACGTTATACTTTAAAGTACGCAAAAATACTTTATTTAAGGCCTTAAGTAAACATCGTAATTTTGTAAGCGATTATTCGAAATTTAGAGTATTTTTATATCAATAATATTCCACAGANTTTATTATAAAGTATTGTACTCTATTTCGACTGTGCGTACGTTATACTTTACAAGACACATAAAGTACGCAAAAATACTTTATTTAAGGCCTTAAGTAAACATCGTAATTTTGTAAGCGATTATTCGAAATTTAGAGTATTTTTATATCAATAATATTGCACAGAATGATGGCAAGGCATATTTACGGAACAATCAGATTTCCCAAATCTGCTCAAAGTAATTTCACTTTTGCTGTCCGTTCCGGCCACTTCAGCATTTACATAAAGAGTATTCTCTGTTATGAACGCAAAGTGGCGGGACGACAGGAATAAAGCTTCATTAAAACTAATTAAAAATGAACTTTTAGTTTACTTAAATGTTTGTTTGGAATGTTTAGAGGCTATTAATGTATTTAAGAGCGACAGCAATTTGTTACTGGCTGCTAGGTGTAACAAAAAATATGTTTAAAAACAAAAAATAAAATACTTTATTTTTATGCCGAGTACTTTTTTTTTAACCTTTTAGTTGAGAAATACTTTATGTAAAGCCTGAAAAGGTGGCAACCCTAG